>NC_056744.1:1386030393-1386140708 GCF_019279795.1 Protopterus annectens | reverse complement strand
AATTTTAACCACTCTTAAGTATTCAACTGTGGTACCACCTTTATCATTCTTATAAGAAAAGCCCAGTCCGGGTCTGAACTGTCTGCAAACAGCTAAAGTTAACTTTCAACCTAATACCACTCTTAAGTATTCAACTGTGGTACTACCTTTATCATTCTTATAAGAAAAGCGCAGTCCGGGTCTGAACTGTCTGCAAACAGCTAAAGTTAACTTTGAACCTAACACCACTCTTACATATTCAACTGCGGTACCACCTTTATCATTCTTATAAGAAAATCGCAGTCTGGGTCTGCACTGTCTGCAAACAGCTAAAGTTAACTTTGAACCTACCACCACTCTTAAGTATTCAACTGCGGTACCACCTTTATCATTCTTATAAGAAAAGCGCAGTCCGGGTCTGCACTGTCTGCAAACAGCTAAAGTTAACTTTGAACCTAACACCACTCTTACATATTCAACTGCGGTACCACCTTTATCATTCTTATAAGAAAAGCGCAGTCCGGGTCTGAACTGTCTGCAAACAGCTAAAGTTAACTTTGAACCTAACACCACTCTTAAGTATTCAACTGCGGTACCACCTTTATCATTCTTATAAGAAAAATGCAGGCCGGGTCTGAACTGTCTGCAAACAACTAAAGTTAACTTTGAACCTAACATTACTCTTAAGTATTCAACTGTGGCATCACCTTTATCATTCTTATAAGAAAAGCGCAGTGCGGGTCTGAACTGTCTGCAAACAGCTAAAGTTAACTTTGAGTATGTGTCTATCTGTTTGAGCCAATATTCATTTTCCCCTGGAGAGCACTCTGCTTTGGCTTGTAAGCAGCCCCCCCCCCCCCACACACACACACACACTCATCTTCCACTTTCTCTCTTATTTCCTTCTGTTAGCAAATAGTATCCATAACTGATTAATACTGTGTGTTTGTTAATTTAAACAGAGACCACAGTAGCCTACTGATACAAGGTTATCCTGTTTTTCTACCTGAGAAATGGTTAAGAAATGACTTACAGTTTCAGAGCAGTCCTGGGTCAATTGTGATTATTTCTTAAACACAAACTTGTCTTTGCTTTGGCTCCTTTGCAGCAGTACAAAGAATTGCCTGCTCACACACTTGTTCTCCCCTCCCCTTTCCCTGTTTATTACCTTAAGACAATCCCAAAGTTAATAAATATTACCTGTGGCAGGCACCATTTTTAAAACTACAATCCACTCTGCTACAGGCCCCATGAGAAGCTCAGTGTCTCTCCAGTAAGTGTTTTACAACTCTAAATGCCTATTTATGTTGAATTGTGTTAGACATTTTACAACTGTATATGTTGTTGAATTGTGTTAGACATCTAATATGATTTATGCTTTATTATTGGAAGTTACTATGGCATGCTAGCATTTTGTCTGCACCAAGTTGTTTTTAGTATAATATTATGGTCTATTTGTATATCTGCACTTTGTTCACTAATGTTATTCATGTAATTGTGTTGTGTGTAGACAGCTCATACTGGTGTCTAATTAATTCTATATAATTGTGCTGTTACTGGTGGATAGAATCACATTAGAGAACCACGACAGAGTGCTGTTCGCTATATTTTTATCTGTGACTGCATAACTGTCTGAGGTTTCTTCTAACAGAAGTTTTTCCAATTGGCTTAGTATCTGCATATACTAGTAGTTGGTTGAAGACATATTTTCCTGCATGCAGTAGCTATTTGCTCAGTTTGTTTTTTGTAGTCTTTATAATATATATTTACCATCTCAAAAGTGCTTACTCCTCTCTGTACTCTTCTTTTTTAGACCTATCACCACTCTTAAGTATTCAACTGCGGTACCACCTTTATCATTCTTATAAGAAAAGCGCAGTCCGGGTCTGAACTGTCTGCAAACAGCTAAAGTTAACTTTGATTATGTGTCTGCCTGTTTGAGCCAATATTCATTTTCCCCTGGAGAGCGCTCTGCTTTGGCTTGTAAGCAGCTCCCCCACACACACACGCACACACACTCAGCTTCCACTTTCTCTCTTATTCTCTTCTGTTAGCAAATAGTATCCATAACTGATCAATACTGTGTGTTTGTTAATTTAAACTGAGACCACAGTAGGCTACTGATACAAGGTTATCCTGTTTTTCCACCTGAGAAATGGTTAAGAAATGACTTACAGTTTCAGAGCAGTCCTTGGTCAATTGTGATTGTTTCTTAAACACAAACTTGTCTTTGCTTTGGCTCATTAGCAGCAGTACAAAGAACTGCCTGCTCACACCCTTGTTCTCCCCCCTTCCCTGTTTATTACCTTAAGACAATCCCAAAGTTAATAAATATTACCTGTGGCTGGCACCATTTTTAAAACTACAACCACCCTTGTCACTATCATATGTTCATTTATCAGTTAACTCTGTTACCTGAATCTTTCCAGCCCCCTCATAAGAGAAACTAACAGGGTCTCTACCTGCTTAGCTCCCCACCCTGCCCCCTATTCCCTCCCGCCCCCAGTGGTCCCACCTTTATTACACTCACAAACCCCTCCCATCTTCCAATAGTCAACCACAGTGCTAACACAACACTACCTCCTCCATCTTCCCACTACTATCACACCTCCTCAACTAACATGTACAAGCATACCTTACCTATGCTCACTGTTTGCACTCTCCTTGCATATCTTACATCCTACCAAAGCTCCATCATTCCCCCACTCAACAACTACCACTGTACTACTACTCACACCACCACTCATGTCTCACCCTCACTCAGCTCCCCTCCCACCAACTCAAGAACCATCCCTATGCACCCCCCACATATTCTACCAACTATATTACTCAAACATAAAGCATCCCTACAACTTAACATAGTAACCCTCCCACAATACCTATTACCCACAGAGCACAATCATAAAGTTTCCCTTATAAACAAACACATTCAAAAACTGAGAAAACTAATAATTTCATGCATATCAAAACTAGCCCTAAGTGGAGACATCCACCCCAACCCTGGCCCTACCATCTCTAACCCCAATCCTCATAATCAGACTAGAAACCACAACTTCTCCCATATTACAGCCAATAGAAAGCCAAGTGACTTCATTCTACTAAGCCTAAATATTAGAAGTATATCCAACATAGTCCATGAACTCCATGCCACCATAGACTTGTGCTCCCCAGATATAGTCATCCTGACAGAAACCTGGCTAAAACCTCACATTACCAGTGAGCAAATACTCCCTACAGGTTACGGCATACTAAGAGTAGACCGGCTAAACAAGAAAAGAGGCGGTGTAGCTATAATATTTAAACAGCATCTAAACATCCAGATCTTAAAATCATCAGCTCCACAAACAGGCAATGAAGAAATAATATATACCAACCTCTAAATAAACCAAAAGAAAACCATCAACATAACTGAATGCTACTTCCCACCTGGCCAAAACATCCCTCCACTAGAAAACCTCCTCAACTGGTCTACTCACCATCTCCCCCAAGAAACTATCATTTTAGGTGATTTCAATATTGACTGGCAATCCTGTTCTGGCAACCATCCAAACCATCATGTAAACCTTCATGGCTTCACCCAACTAGTCCAGTTGCCAACCGGGATAAATAAAAACTCCAGCAAGCACACTCCCCTGGATTGGATACTAGTCAGTAAGAGCCTCCAGACATATATAACAAGCTGCTTATCAGATAGCCTCAGTGATCACTCCCCAACATTCCTACTAAAAAAATACCTATACCAAGCTAAACCTGTCATCTACCATCAAATGCATAAAAAACTAAACTTTAACCCACTCACATTCATCTCATCCCTCAAAGAATGTAACTGGCATCCTCTAAAGTACCTCAGTCTTGATGATGCACTTGAAGTTTTTAATACTACCTTCCTGAGCACCCTTAATTACCATGCCCCCATAAGACTTTCCAGAACCAAAGCACAACCCTCCCCATGGCTACAGAAAACCACTAAGTTAGAAATGAAAAACAGGGATAAAGCCTAGGAGCACTGGCACAAAACCAAAACCCCCTCAACTAGACAGAAATTCCTAGAACTACGCAATAGAGTCAAAAAGCTAATAAAACAGGACAAATTCCAATACTACCACTCTGCCCTAGACTCCTCACAACACAGCCCCAAACAATTCTGGTCATCCATAAACTCCATCCTCCACCCAGGTAAAGTCAGTACGCCTCCTCCTAACATCGCTCGCTCCTCAGAAAATATTGCCACCTCATTCAACACACACTTCACACAAACCATACTATCACTAGCTAAACCCCCTGCCCTCCAACCCACACCTTCAACTAGTAATCTCCTCACTGCCTTCTCTTTTTCTCTTGTACCTACCTCCAACATAAAAAAACTCTTAACTAAACTTAAGCCCACCAAATTGGCAGCAGACAACCTCCCAAGTGAATACCTACAAATTGCAGCTGATGCTCTGGCCTACCAGTATCCATCGTGATTAACCGATCTCTGTCAAAAAGTTACGTTCCCACACTGTGGAAAGTATCACATATAATTCCCCTCCACAAAGACGGACCCTCCACAGAACTAACCAATTACCGTCCCATAACTATTCTCTCTCCACTCTCCAAAATATTAGAGAGATGCATACACTCTCAGGTCTCAGACTACCTCCTTACTAACAACCTCCTTTCCAATACTCAGCATGGTTTCTGACCAAACCATAGCACCACCACTGCCTCACTCTCCTTTACTAACACTATCCTTCAGCATAAAAACAATGGCTATCTCTCTTCTGCTACTTTCCTAGACCTATCTAAAGCATTTGACAAGGTCCCACACAAACAACTTATCTCTGTCCTCAATAACCTATCCTTCTCTCAATCAGTCACCAACTGGTTTCAGAGTTACCTGTCTGACCGCCAACAATCCGTTGTAATGCAGAATGACATACCTCCCCAATTACCTGTCTCCATAGGGGTTCCCCAAGGATCCATCCTTGGACCCCTACTCTTCTCTGTTTTCACCAATAATCTAGCCTCTGCCAACAAACATGGCACACTCATACAATACGCAGATGACTCAACCATCATCTGCTCAGCCCAATCCCTACCCAAACTGCAAAAAGTCACACAAGAAGCCTTTTCCTCTGTTGAAACTTAGTTATCCGATGGCCAATTAATACTCAACCCAAACAAAACTAAACTACTCATCTTCCAACCCACCAAACATACTCAAAACAACTCTCACTTTAACATCACAGCAAAAGACAACACCACTATATACCCAACTGAACAGACCAAATTGCTAGGAGTGGAAATAGACAATAAACTAAAATTTGACATTTACATATCCATGACCATAAAAAAGTCCACAAAAAACTAGGAGCATTATACAGAAATAAGCAACTTCTCACCAAAGCAGCAAAGATTTCAATAGCAAATTTCCACCTTATCTCCATCCTACGTTATGCCTCTCCAGTATATACCAACCTAAGACAATGCAATCTAAACAAGCTAGAGACCTGCTACAAGAAAATCACCAAATTCGCCACAGGGGCATCCTACCGTAGTCACCACTGTCTCTCACTTGCTGAACTGGGCTGGGTTGAACTCCCTCACCTCCTTCAGTGGTATCAACTCTCACTCACCCACAAACTAGTAAACCATCCACTAAATGTGCCATCCCTCCAGAATCTACTCCAACCCTATCACACCACCAGACCACTAAGATCCAGCAACAAAAATCACTTGCAGATCACTAAAGCCAATAACTCTGCTGGTGAAGCACTATTCTCTTGCACCATAGCCAAATTATGGAACTCCCTCCCACCCACAATTACCTCCATACCATCATGCACCCACTTTAAAACTTTACTAAAAGCGCACCTAAAAACATGCTGGCTACGTCCTTGCAACTACCACTCTAATATCACCCTTCCCATCCAAACACTACCTTTCTTTTCACTCCACTAACTACCTTGATTATAGAAAGCTCAGATGCTCATAAGCCTAGTACTTATTATACAGCAGGAACTTCTTATTGTAACATTTGTTAATGCCTATTATGTACTTCACATATAAAGATTCTAGTTGTCTACTGATGTACTATGTTCTTCATCTGTAAATATGTTGTAAGTAATTGCTATGTTAAATTGTTAATTGCTATGTAATCCAGTGTAACTACTGTCTGTTTATTTTAACTGTAGAGCTTTTCTCCCCGGGCCTCCACTGAAAATGGACCTACGTCCAGTCGGACACTCCCGGTCAACAAATGTAAATAAATAAATAAATAAATAAATAAATAAATAATAAATAAATAAATAAATAAAAATAATTACAGTATCTATGGCCTCATATCCCATATTGATAATTACAGTGTCTGTGACCTCCCATCCCATATCGATAATTAAAGTGTCTGTGACCTCGTATGTCATATTGGTAATTGTAGTATCTGTGACCTCCTATCACCTATTGATAATTATAGTGAATGTGACCTCCCAGCCCGTATTGCTAATTATAGTGTCTGTGACCTCTAATCCAATATTGATAATTATAGTGTCTGTAGCCTCTTATCCCTTATTGATAATTATAGTATCTGTGACCAACCATCCTATATTGATAATTATCATGTCTGAGGTCTCATATCCTATACTGATAATTATAATGTCTGTGACCTCAGATCCCATATTGACAATTATAGTGTCAGTTACTTTCTATCAATAATTGAAATTTATAGTGTCTGTCACTGCCCATCTCATGTTCATAATTATAGTGTCTGTGGCCTCAAATCCCATATTCATAATTGTAGTGTCTTTAACCTCACATTCCATATTGATAATTATAGTGTCTGTGACCCCCAATTCGTTATTTATAATTATAGTGCCTGTAACTGCCAATCCCCTATTTATAATTAAAGTGTCTGTGATCTCCCATCCCATATTGATAATTATAGCGTATGTGACCTCCAATCCCATATTGATAATTATAGTGTCTGTGACATCCCATCCCATAATAATAATTATAGTGCCTGTAACTCACATCCCATATTGATAACTATAGTGTCTGTGGCCTCATATCCCATATTGATACTTATAGGGTCTGTGGCCTCACATCCCATATTGATAAGTATACTGTCTGTGACTCCCATCTGCTATTGATAATTATAGTGTCTGTGACTGCCCATCCCTTATTGATAATTATAGTGTCTGCAACCTCTCATCCCTTACTGATAATTATAGTGTCTGTGACCTCCCATCCCATTTTGATAATTATAGTGTCTGTGACCTCCCATCCCATTGTGATAATTATAGAGTCTGTGATTCCCATACCACATTGATGATTATAGTGTCTGTGACTGCCATCACATATTGATAATTATAGTGTCTGTGACCTCCATTTCCATATTGATAATTATAGTGTCTGTGACCTCATATCCCATATTGATAATTATAGTGCCTGTGACTCGCATCCCATATTGATAACTATAGTGTGTGTGACCTCAAATCCCACATTGACTATAGTGTGTGTGACTTCCCATCCCATATTGATAATTATAGTGTCTGTGACTCTCATCCCTTATTGATAATAATAGTGTCTGTGACCTCATATCCCATATTGATAATTATAGTGCCTGTGACCTCATACCCATATTGATAATTATAGTGTCTGTGGCCTCCCATCCCATATTGATAATTATAGTGTCTGTGGCCTCCCATCCCATATTGATAATTATAGTGTCTGTGACCTCATATCCCATATCGTTAATTATAGTGTCTGGTCCTTAGATCCAATACTGATAATTATAGTGTCTGTGGCTTCCCATACCATATCGATAATTATGGTGTCTGTGACCTCCCATCACATATTTTTAATTATACTGTCTGTGATCTCTCATCCAGTTTTGATAATTATGGTGTCTATGATTCCCATCCTTATTGATAATTATAGTATCCCTGACCTCCCTTCCCATATTGATAATTATAGTGTCTGTGACCGCCCATCCCTTATTGATATTTATAGTGTCTGTGACTTCTTACCACTATTGATAATTATAGTGTCTGTGACTCCCATCTCAATTTGTCAATTATCGTGTCTGTGACCTCCCATCCTATACTGATAATTATAGTGTCTGTGGCCTCCCATCCCATATTGATAATTATGGTGTCTGTGACCGCCCATCTCTTACTGATAATTATAGTGTCTGTGACCTCCCATCACATATTGATAATTATAGTGTGTGTGACCTCCCATCCCATTGTGATAATTATAGACTCTGTGACTCCCATACCATATTGATGATTATAGTGTCTGTGACTTCCCATTCCATATTGATAATTTTAGTGTCTCTGACCTCACATCCCATATTGATAAGTATAGTGTCTGTGACCACATATCCCATATTGATAATTATAGTGTCTGTGACTCTCACTCCTTATTGATAATTATAGTGTCTGTGACCTCATATCCCATATTGATAATTGTAGTGTCTGTGACCTCACATCCCATATTGAGAATTATAGTGTCCGTGACTCCCATCCCTTATTGATAATTATAGTGTCTGTGGCCTCCCATTCCTAATTGATAATTACAGTGACTGTGACCTCCCATCCTATATTGAGAATTATAGTGTCAATGTCCTTCTGTTCCATACTGATGATTTTAATGTCTGTGACCCCTATCCATTATTGATAATTATAGTATATGTTACCTCATGTCCCATATTGATAATTATAGTATCTTGACTGCCTATCCCCTGTTGATAATTATAGTGTCTGTGACCCGATATGCCATATTGATAATTATAGTACCTGTGAACTCATATGCCATTTGGATGATTTTAGTGTATGTGACCTAATATCCTATATTAATAATTATAGTGTCCATGTCTTTACATCATATATTGATAATTATAGTGTCTGTGACCTCCCATCCCTTATTGATAACTATAGTGTCTCGACTTCATATCCTATTTTGATAATAATAGTGTCAGTGACCTCATATGCCGTATTGATAATTATAGTGTCTGCGGCCTCATATCCCATAGCAATGTCTATAGTGCCTGTGACCTCCCATCCCATATTGCTAGTTATACTTTCTGTGACCTCATATCCCATATTGATGATTGTAGTGCCTGTGACCTCCAATCCCATATTGAGAATTACAGTGTCTCTGACCTCCCATCACATATTGATAATTATAGTGTTTGTGACCTCTTATCCCATATAGGTAATTATAGTATCTGTGACCTGCCATCCCTTATTAATAACTATAATGTCTGTGACCTTATATTGTACATTGATAATAATAGTGTCTGTGACCTCATATTCCATATTGATAATCATAGTGTCTGTGACCTCATATCCCATATTGAGGATTATAGTGCCTGTGATCTCCCATCCCATATTGCTAATTGGATCCATCACAGCAAAGAAGCAGCTACATACAAAAAATACATTTTTCAATGGTGATCCTAACAAACGTTCCTAGCCTGTATCCAAAAACATGGGGAGTGAGTGAGTAATGCCTTGTATAAGGTCACTCCTGTAAAAACACAGTAACTAACGTTTATGTGAAGTACTTCAGTTTTCTACAGTTTTCTACAGTTTGTAGCAATACAGTTCATCAGACGTCTGAATCTGGAGTGAGACTGCAGTGCAGGAAGGTGATCAGTGCCATAAATTCTCCAAAAAAGGTACAATACAAAGTTGTAAGACTGAAACTGCCAGTTTTGTTGTACCAAATTCAGAAGTAACTACAGAGACTTTTCAACCATCTTCAGTAAAGCAGCTTGGCCATCTGCCGCTCTGTTGACTGGTAAGAAAATGTTTCTGTGTTCAATACAGTATGAATGCCATAGAGGTAATAATAATAATAATAACAACAGAATGAAATGTATTTATGGCATATTAGCAAATGTAAAACCTTATTAGGGTAAGTTAATAGTAAGGCATTATGCAAATGGATTAAATATTTGACTGGTATTTGAAACAAAATCATGTGTGGTATAAAATGTTTATTGTGTGTAGAATGTCATAAAAATACAGTGCATGCCATTATTCAAAGGTTAGACTGTACAGACAAAAATTGTAATGGTAAATAACCAGAAAAAGTTAATATGCTGATATTATATTCAAATGTTATATATATATGTTCTGTCACCAGATGTAAAAGGTTTATTTCAGAATTGCAACAACAGTCAAATCAGTTACTGACAGAACCTGTAGTACATTTTGTTACAAAAGAATGTAATAAACTTCTAAAAGACAGACACAGTGAGTTCAGGAAGCATAGACAAGTTCTACATACATCTTTTCAAAAGTGCATAGGAGTTTTAGATTCAGCAGAACAGGTTACTGAAAGTATCAGAAAGACCAGGCAACATTACAGGAAACTCTTGAACAGCAGTTGCAGGATAAAGAAAATACATTAGCTAAACTGACAGAGACTGACTTCCTCCATATAACAGCTGAGCTTAAAAAGAACAGGAAACTACAGCTGATTTGTACAAAAGAAATATATTTTATAATAAGATTGGATGTATGGACAAATCATTCTTAAATGTTTTACTTTCATTCAGTTAAAGCGAGACATTTATCAGTAGTACAGTAAAATAGACCATATAACTGATATTCTAATAACATAGTCAAAAGGTACACAACAGTTTTAGTGTATAAGAATCAAATGAAAATAGGTAATAACAGTAAAGATTTAAAGTCACAAGACTGACATGCATGTATTTTCTTTGTATCTGAAGTGCAATGCACAAGAATAAAAGGCAGACAACAGCAAATATAAATAATGTAAATATAAACATGTTAGTTAAGCTAATACCTATTTTCTTTTTTACAATTCTTTTATAGTTGTATAGTAACAAGACACCAAACAGTTAAAGTTCTGCATTAAAAAAAAATAAAATCACAGATGGTATTAGTCAAACGGTTTTTGTAAAATTAATGGCAGGGCAGTTAAATAAATAAATAAAAAAATACTGAAATCCATGTAAGCTAATTGTAAAATAATGTCTATTTGTGTGGTATAAATGCATAGTTATGCAAATCACAAATACTTATTAACTGAAATGTGAGCTCAGACCTTCCTAGACTAGATGAATAGTTACAGGAAATGTTGGAAAGATAAGATAAACAAGACTGATTGCCAGACAATTAGCTTGATTTTTTTCTAAAGTATTATTGTTATTAAAACATAATTGTTAAAATGTTTATAGGCAAACCTATTTGGTAATTGTAATACAATGTCACAATTGTGCATAGATGCCACTGATAATCTGTTTGCAAGAAAATATTAAAAGTAAAAAAAAAAACTCAGTTGCATCAAGTACAGCCAGAAGATGGGCTATAGTATACATACAGTTCAAATCAATGGTGCAGGAGGGTATAAATACCTACTAGTGGTAATAAACAGTAAAAGCTTTATAAAAAATGATCAAATCAGACAAAGGTCCATAGTTTGTTAACCTAATAAAGCAGATAAACAATAGTGCAATACTACAGGGGTGGGGTATTTTTTTCAATTTTACATTGACTGTGTAAGCAGTATATACTGCAAAAGGGTCTAAAATAAAGCTACAGAAAGAAAATAATATTTAATTCCTTCTCGACAGTACTCTTTTAGGGGGAAGGAAAAAACAGGTACTAGTGCATAAGAAACACTGGTAAACAGATTAAATCTGAAAGTCCAAGATATTTTATACTAGTTATTATTGTATTGTTTAGTATTAAATTGTATTTGCAACATGTTAAACTGCAAAGCCATACAAGAGATGAGTTTAAAATTGCTTTATTAAAGCTATACAAGAGAGAATAAAGATATGCAAAAAGCATAAATGTTTCTAATATCAAGACTGGTCACTATTTTTAATATGTTTTTGGCAAAACAATGTTGGTATAAAAAGCATGAATGTTTCTAATTGCTGAGTATGTAGTTTAAAATAACAGGGTGTATGCCTTTGGTGCCAATTCCACTAGATATTTCTAAAGAGACATAACAATTTTCCAAGATTTTGCTTAATGTTAATGTTACTACATTTGTAAGATTGGACTAAGTGTACTTTACAGTCTTTGTATGTACAAATATAAAATAATTCAGTACAAATGAAATTAATGGTAGCAATGAATATGTGTGAAAAACCATTTTTAAAAGAAATGGGTCCAGGATAGCTACTAGATTGAAATGCATGAATAGCAAACAGTTTATGTAAATACATACTGTACATGATACATTTTAATAAGTTCAAAAGTAATTTGTCAAGTTGTAATATTATCACTGGTTTTAAGTTGGAGTCTTATTACTGGTTTTTGGACCACCATTTTATCTGTATCAGTATTGGTTATCCCAGTTAAAAAATATATTAAAATATTGTATTCATACAGCTACAGGACTAATATATAAATAGCATTCTTCATTGTATACTTCACTGTCAACTAAAGTGTATGGGCAGTTTAAAAATGTGATGGTTAAAATGACATTGAAACTGTATATTTTCAGCAGTGTATAAATGCTTGCAGTAGCACATGATTCTTGTCTTATAGTTAATTCAACAGTTGCAAACAGTTAATGGAACAGTTCTAAATCGTAAATTAAATTCTGTGATTGCAAAAGAATAAATTAATCAAGTTAAAATATAAAATTAAAGCAGACACAGCTCATTATTGATGAAATATTTTCACAGAATGGTCTACAAGAGAAAACGTTGTTAGATACATTCAGTTTTGGTAGTAATACTTTTATATCATTGTATTAACTATGTAAAATTGCATTTTGACTTGTTGCATCAAAAAAAAAAAAAGACTAAAGGTTTTGTTTCCTAATGTGTTTCCTATAAAAACGTGGGAATTGTTAGAGTTTGTGAATTGTGAATATAAGGTTGAAATTAATTCTGCTATAAATATATGAAAGATAAAGAATGAAATAAAAAGTTTGCTTTAATGTAGGACTATAGCTTAGCAATTTAAAAATGGCATTCGTATTGTATGACATAGCTCTGGCTGAAATAAGTGAAAAACAAAGATATATTAATGAACAGAAGATAGTTCCTGAGCAGTTTGTTTCCTTTCAGACTTCTGACAATGGACATGTTTTTATAGTATGTGTTTTCCTCAAGATACATGTTTGTTACAGTATTAAGAAAAGCTTGATGTAATTCCTCATAGATAAATGGACATGGCTTTTTATAGAATCATCAGAAAAAAGCATAGAAAAGCAATTTTGGAAAACAAGTATTATATACTTTTCTCATGTTTGCAGAACAGTTTACAAATATTCATTAACAGACAGGAACAGCAGCAGAACAGCTTGTACATATGTTTCCTTTCAGATTTCTGTTAATGGCATCCTCACATCAGCAAAAGTGCTTACAAGTAAATCACAAAAGGACAATAGAAATGTCTGCCAAGAGGAAAAAACAAAATCTATGTGCGTGACTCGAATTGTATATAACTGTATTAATTCAGATATGTTAGAGGAGAAAGGAAAGTCATCATTCTATACTGTTTGTGAAGGAAAACTTTGTAAATATATGCTGCAATCTGACAGAAGTAGTACGTGTGGTTTGTTTATAAAAAGCTATTCGTTGGTTACTGCTCTTAAAGTCAGATGCTGCATCAGTGTATATTCTGCAAGTTTCTATTGTTAACAGACTGTGATAACTACACTTTGATTTCAGCAGTAAACAGCCAGCAAAACTGTGTATCTTAAGAAGACTTTGGATCCATCACAGCAAAGAAGCAGCTACATACATAAAATACATTTTTCAATGGTAACCCTAACAAACGTTCCTAGCCTGTATCCAAAAACAGGGGGAGTGAGTGGGTAATGCCTTGTATAAGGTCACTCCTGTAAAAGCACACTAACTGACGTTTATGTGAAGTACTTCAGTTTTCTACAGTTTTCTACAATTTGTAGCAATACAGTTCATCAGACGTCTGAATCTGGAGTGAGACTGCAGTGTAGGAAGGTGAGCAGTGCCATAAATTCTCCAAAAAAGGTACAATACAAAGTTGTAAGACTGAAACTGCCAGTTTTGTTGTACCAACTTCACAAGTACCTACAGAAAAAAATTCTTACCAGTCAACAGAGAGGCAGATGGCCAAGCTGCTTTACTGTAGATGGTTGAAAAGTCTCTGTACTTACTTGTGAAGTTGGTACAACAAAACTGGCAGCTTCAGTCTTACAACTTTGTATTGTACCTTTTTTGGAGAATTTATTGCACTGCTCACCTTCCTGCACTGCAGTCTCACTTTGGATTCAGACGTCTGATGAACCGTATTGCTACAAACTGTAGAAAACTGAAGTACTTCACATAAATGTTAGTTACTGTGCTTTTACAGGAGTGACCTTATACAAGGCATTACCCACTCACTCCCCCTGTTTTTGGATACAGGTTAGGAATGTTCATTAGGGTCACCATTGTAAATGTATTTTATGTATGTAGCTGCTTCTTTGCTGTGCTGGATCCAAAGTCTTCTTAAGACACACAGTCTTGCTGGCTGTTTACTGCTGAAATCAAAGTCTAGTTATCGCCATCTGTTAAATATAGAAACTTGCAGAATATATACTGATGCAGCATCTGACATTAAGAGCAGTAACCAATAAATAGCTTTTTATAAACAAAAAACACGTACTACTTCTGTCAGATTGTAGCATATATTTACAAAGTTTTTCTTCACAAACAGTATAGAATGATGACTTTCCTTTCTCCATACAATACCTCAAAACAAGTGTGTTTCTACCAAAATACATCTAACATATCTGAATTAATACAGTTATATACAGTTCTAGTCACGCACATAGATTTTGTTTTTCACTTATTTCAGCCAGAGCTATGTCATACAATATGAATGCCATTTTTAAATTGCTAAGCGATATTCCTACATTAAAGCAAACTTTTTATTTTATTCTTTATCTTTCGTATATTTGTAGCAGAATTAATTTCAACCTTATATTCACAATTCATAAACTCTAACAATAGTGCCTGTGACCTCCCATCCCATATTGAGAATTACAGTGTCTCTGACCTCCCATCACATATTGATAATTATAGTGTTTGTGACCTCTTATCCCATATAGGTCATTATAGTATCTGTGACCTGCCATTCCTTATGAATAACTATAATGTCTGTGACCTCATATCGTACATTGATAATAATAGTGTCTGTGACCTCATATCCCATACTGATAATCATAGTGTCTGTGACCTCATATTCCATATTGAGGATTATAGTGCCTATGATCTCCCATCCCATATTGCTAATTATAGTGTCTGTGAGCTCATATCCCATATTGATAATAATAGTGCCTGTGGCCTTCCATCCCATACTGATAATTATAGTGCCTGCAGCCAGCCAGCCCTTATTGATAATTATAATGTCTGTGACCTCATAATCCATACTGATGATTATAGTGTCTGTGACCTCATATCATGTATTGATAATTGTAGTATCTGTGATGTCATATCCCATATTGATGATTATAGTACCTGCGATTTCCCATCCCAGATTGAGAATTATAGTGTCCCTGACTTCCATCCCTTATTAGTAACTATAGTGTCTGTGACCTCCCATCCCACATTGATAATTGTACTGTCTATGACCTCCTATCCCATATTGATAATTATAGTGTCTGTGACCTCATATCCCATATAGATAATTACTGTATCTCTGACCTCATATCCCATATTGATAATTACAATTTCTGTGACCTCTCATCCTATATTGGTAATTATAGTGTTTGTGACTTCATATCCCATATTGGTAAGTGTACTGTGACCTCCCATCCCCTATTGATAATTACAGTGAATGTGGCCTCCCATCTCATGTTGCTAATTATAGTGTCTGTGGCCTCTAATCTCATATTGATAATTATAGTGTCTGTAACATCCCAGCCCTTATTGATAATTATAATGTCTGTGACAACCCACCCCACATTGATAATTATCTTGTCTGTGACCTCATATTCCATACTGATAATTTTAATGTCTGTGACTTCATATCCCATATTGATAATTATAATGTCAGCTACCGCCCATCAATAATTGAAAATTAAAGTGTCTGTCACTGCCCATCTCATATTTATAATTATAGTGTATGTGGCCTAATATCCCATATTGATAATTGTAGTGTCTGTGATCTCACATCCCATACTGATAATTATAGTGTCTGTGACCTCCCATTCATTATTGATAATTATAGTGCCTGCAACTGCCCATCCCTTATTTATAATTACAGTGTCTGTGACCTCTCATCCCATTTTGATTATTATAGCGTCTGTGACCTCCAATCCAATATTGATAATTATAGTGTCTGTAACCTCCCATTCCATACTGGTAATTATAGTGCCTGTGAGTTTCATTCCATATTGATAACTGTAGTGTCTGTGACCTCATATCCCATATTGATAATTATAGTGTCTGTGACCTCCCATCCCTTATTAACAAATATATTGTCTGTGACCTCATATCCTATATTGATAATCATAGCGTCTGTAATCTCATATCACATATTGATGATTATAGTGTGTGTGACCTCATATCCCATATTGATGATTATAGTGCCTGTCACCTCCCATCCCATATTGGTAATTATAGTGTCTGTGACCTCATATCCCATATGATGACTATAGTGCCTGGGATTTCCCTTCCCATATTGAGAATTATAATGTCCCTGACTTGCAACCCTTATTGATAATTTAGTGTCTGTGACCTCCCATCCCACATTGATAATTGTAGTGTATGTGACCTCCTATCCCATATTGATAAATATAGTGTATGTGAGCTAATATCCCATATAGATAATTACAGTGTCTCTGACCTCATATCCCATATTGATAATTACAATGTCTGTGACCTCCCATCCCATATTGATAATTATAGTGTCTGTGACTTCATATCCCATATTGGTAATTGTACTATCTGTGACCTCCTATCCCCTATTGATAATTATAGTGAATGAGGCCTCCCATCCCATATTGCTAATTATAGTGTCTGTGGCCTCCAATCCCATATTGATAATTATAGTGTCAGTTACCTCCCATCAATAATTGAAAATTATAGTGTCTGTCTCTGCCCATCTCATATTTATAATTATAGTGTATGTGGCCTCATATCCGATATTGATAATTGTAGTGTGTGTGACCTCACATCCCATATTGATAATGGAAGTGTCTGTGACCTCCCATTCGTTGTTAATAATTATAGTGCCTGTAACCACCCATCCCTTATTTATAAGTACAGTGTTTATGAGCTCCCATCCCATATAGATAATTATAGCATCTGTGACCTCCAATCCAATATTGATAATTATAGTGTCTATGACCTCCCATCCAATATTGATAATTATATTGCCTGTGACTCCAATCCAGTAATGCTAATTATGTTGTCTGTGACCTCCCATCCCTTATTGATAACTATAGTGTCCGTGACCTCGTATCCTATATTGATAATAGTGTCTGTGACCTCATATCCCATATTGGTAATTATGGTGTATTTGACCTTATATCCCATAAAGATGATTATACTGCCTGTGACCTCCCATCCCATATTGGTAATTATGGTGTCCATGACCTCATATTCCATTTTGCTGATTATAATGCATGTGACCTCCCATCCCATAATGAGAATTATTGTGTCTGTCACCTCCCATCACATATTGATAATTATAGTGTTTGTGATCTCATATCCAATATAGATAATTATAGTATCTGTGACTTGCCTCCCCTGTTTACAATTATTGTGTCTGTGGCCTCCCATCCCATACTGATAATTGTAGTGTCTGCAGCCACTCATCTGTTATAGAGAATTAAAACATCTGTGACATGAGAACCCATTTTGAGGATTATAGAGTCTGTGACCTCATATCCTGTATTGATAATTATACTGTCTGTGTCCTGATATGCAATAATGATGATTATAGTGCCTGCAACCTCCCATCTCATAGTGATAATTATAGTGTGTGACCTCTTATCTCATATTGGTGATTATAGTGTCTGTGACCTCCCATTCCACATTGATAATTGTAGTGTTTGTGACCTCCTATCACATATGGATTGTTATAGGGTCTGTGACCTCATATCCCATATAGATAATTGCAGTGTCTGTGACCTCATATCCCATATTGATAATTACAGTGTCTTTGACCTCCCATCCCATATTGATAATTATAGTGTCTGTGATCTCATATCCCATATTGGTAATTGTACTATCTGTGACCTCCTATCCCCTATTGATAATTATAGTGAATGTGGCCTCCCATCCCATATTGCTAATTATAGTGTCTGTGGCCTCCAATCCCATATTGATAATTATAGTGTCTCTCACCTCCAATCCCTTATTCATAATTATAGTGTCTGTAACCACCCATCCCATATTGATAATTATCGTGTCTGTGGCCTTATATCCCATACTGATAATTATAATGTCTGTGACCTCACATCCCATATTGATAATTATAGTGTCAGTTACCTCCCATCAATAATTGAAAATTATAGTGTCTGTCACTGCCCATCTCATATTTATAATTATACTGTCTGTGACCACATATCGCAAATTGATAATTGTAGTGCGTGTGACCTCACATCCCATATTGATAATTATAGTGTCTGTGACCTCTCATCCCTTATTGATAATTATAGTGCTTGTAACCGCCCATCCCTTATTTATACTTACAGTGTCTGTTACCTCCCATCCAATATTGATAATTATAACATCTGTGACCTCCAATCCAATATTGATTATTAGAGTGCGTGAGACCTCCATTCCCATATTGCTAAAATGTCTATGACCTTATATCTTATATTGATGATTATAGTGTCTGTGACCTTATATCTCATATTGATAATTATAGTGGCTGTGACCTTACATCCCATATTGATAATTATAGTGTCTGTGACCTCCCATCCCTTATTGATAACTACAGTGTCTGTAACCTCATATCCTATATTGATAATAATAGTGTCTGTAACCTCATATCCCATGCTGATAATTATACTGTCCGTGACCTAATTTCCCATATTGATAATTATAGTGCCTGTGACCTCCCTTCCCATATTGATAATTATAGTGTCTGTGACCTCATATCCCAGATTGATGATTGTAGTGCCTTTGACCTCCCATCCCATTTTGAGGATTATACTGTCTGTGACCTCCCATCACTTGTTGATAATTACAGCATTTGTGACCTCATATCCCATATAGGTAATCATAGTATCTGTGACCTGCCATCCCCAATTGATAATTATAGTGTCTGTGGACTCCCTTCCCATATTGATAATTATAGTGTCTGCAGCCACCTATCCCTTATTGATAATTATAATGTCTTTGACCTCAGATCCCATACTGATGATTATAGTGTCTGTGACCTCATATCCTATATTGATAATTTTAGTGTCTGTGACCGCATATCCCATATTAATGATTATAGTGCCTGTGACCTCCCATCCCATAATGATAATTATAGTGTCTGTGACCTCATATCCCATATTGATGATTATAGTGCCTGTGATTTCCCATCCCGTATAGAGAATTATAGTGTCCATGACTTCCATCCCTTTTTGAAAATTATAGTGTCTGTGACCTCCCATCCCACATTGATAATTGTAGTGTCTGTGACCGTCTATCCCCTATTGGTTATTATAGTGAATGGGGCTTCCTTTCCCATATTGCTAATTATAGTGTCTGTGGCCTCTAATCCATATAAATAATTATAGTGTCTGCAAGCACCCATCCCATATTGATAATTGTAGTGTCTGTGACCTCATATCCCATATTGATGATTATGGTGCCTGTGACCTCCCATCCCATATTGAGAATTATAGTGTCTATGACTCCCATCCCTTATTGATAATTATAGTGTCTGTGACCTGCCTTCCCACATTGAAAATTATAGTGTCTGCTTCCGCCCATCTCATATTTATAATTATAGTGTCTGTGACCTCATATGCCATGTTAATAATTGCAGTGTATGTGACCTCATATCCCATATTAATAATTATAGTACCTGTGATCTACCATCCCATACTGATAATTATAGTGTCTGTGATTTCCTTTCCCATATTGATAATTATAGTGACTGTGACTTCATATCCCATATAGATAATTATAGTGTCTGTGAACTCATATCCCATATTGGTGATTGTACTGTCTGTGACCTCCCATCCCTTATTGATAATTATAGTGCATGTTACCACCCATCCCATATTGATAATTATTCTGTCTGTGGCCTCATATGCCATACTGATAATTATAATGTCTGTGACCTCACATCCCATATTGATAATTATAGTGTCAGTTACCTCCCATCAATAATTGAAAATTATAGTGTCTGTGACCGCCCATCCCATATTTATAATTATAGTGTCTGTGGTCTCATATTCCATATTGATAATTGTAGTGTCTTTGACCTCCCATCCCATATTGAGAATTATAGTGTCCATAACTCCCATCCCTTATTTTTATTTATTTATTTTTATTTATTTTACATTTGTTGACCGGGCTAGTCTAGCTGGAGATATTTCCATTTTCAGTAGAGGCCCGGGGAGAAAAGCTCCACATACTTAATAATAATATATAAAAAAAGAAATAAGAGGCAATGCCACATACATTAGGAAGGAATTATTGATAATTATAGTGTCTGTGGCCTCCCATTCCTAATTGATAATTACAGTGACTGTAACCTCCCATCCCATATCGATAATTATAGTGTCTGTGACCTCCTATTCCATACTGGTAATTATAGTGTCTGTGACTCCCATCCATTACTGATAATTATACTGTCTGTGACCTCATATTTCATATTGATAATTATAGTGTCTGTGACCTGATATCCAGTATTGATAATTATAGTACCTGTGACCTCATATGCCATTTTGATAATTATAGTGTATGTGACCTCATATCCCATATTGATAATTATAGTGCCTGTGACCTACCATCCCATACTGATAATTATAGTGTCTGTGACCTCATATCCCATATTGATAATTATAGTGTCTGTGACCTTACATCCCATATTGATAATTATAGTGACTGTGACCTCCCATCCCATATTGATAACTATAGTGTCTGTCACCTCATATCCTATATTGATTATAATAGTGTCTGTGACCTCATATCCCATATTGATAATTATAGTGTCTGTGAACTCATATCCCATATTGATGATTATAGTGCTTGTGGTCTCCCTTCCCATATGGAGAATTATAATGGCCACGACTCCCATCCCTTATTGATAGTTATAGTTCCTGTGACCTCCCAGCCCATATTGAGAATTATAGTGTTTGTGACTTCCTATCCCATATAGATAATTATAGTGTCTGTGACCTCATATCCCATATAGATAATTGCAGTGTCTGTGACCTCATATCCCACATTGATAATTACAGTGTCTGTGACCTCCCATCCCATATTGATAATTATAGTGTCTGTGATCTCATATCCCATAATGGTAATTGTACTTTCTGTGACCTCCTATCCCCTATTGGTAATTATAGTGAATGTGGCCTCCAATCCCATATTGCTAATTATAGTGTTTCTGGCCTCTAATCCCATATTGATAATTTGATAATTTGAACATTTGTAACCTAATATCCCATATAGGTTATCATAGTATATGTTACCTGCTGTCTCGTATTGATAATTATAGTGTCTGTGGGCTCTCATCCCATATTGATAATTATAGTGTCTGCAGCCACCCGTCTCTTAATGATAATTATAATGCCTATGAACTCAGAACCCATATTGATGATTATACAGTCTGTGCCCTCATATCCTATATTGAATATTATAGTGTCTGTGACCTTATATCCCATATTGATGATTATAGTGCCTGTGACATCCCATCCCATACTGATAATTATAGTGTCTGTGACCTCATATCCCATATTGATGATTATAGTGTCTGTGATTTCCCATCCCATATTGATAATTATAGTGTCTGTAACCTCATATCCCATATAGATAATTACAGTGGCTGTGGCCTCATACCCCATATTGATAATTACAGTGTGTGTGTGACCTCCCATCCCATATCGATAATTAAAGTGCCTGTGACCTCATATGCCATATTGGTAATTGTAGTATCTGTGACCTCCTATCCCCTATTGATAATTATAGTGAATGTGACCTCCCAGCCCATATTGATAATTATAGTGTCTGTGATCTCTAATCCAATATTGATAATTATAGTGTCTGTAGCCTCTTATCCCTTATTGATAATTATTGTGTCTGTGACCACCCATCCCATATTGATAATTATCATGTCTGAGGTCTCATATCCCATACTGATAATTATAATGTCTGTGACCTCACATCCCATATTGATGGTTGTAGTGTGTGTGACCTCACATTTCATATTGATAATTATAGTGTCTGTGACCCCCAATTACTTATTTACAATTATAGTGCCTGTAACTGCCCATCCCCTATTTATAATTACAGTGTCTGTTTTCTCCTATCCCATATTGATAATTATAGCGTATGTGACCTCCAATCCCGTATTGATAATTATATTGTCTGTGACATCCCATCCCATAATACTAATTATAGTGCCTGTGACTCCCATCCCATATTGATAACTATAGTGTCTGTGGCCTCATATCCCATATTGATAATTATAGGGTCTGTGGTCTCACATCCCATATTGATAATTATAATGTCTGTGACTCCCATCAGCTATTGATAATTATTGTGTCTGTGACTGCCCAACCCTTATTGATAATTATAGTGTCTGCAACCTCTCATTCCTTAGTATCTGTGACCTCCCATCCCATTTTGATAATTATAGTGTATGTAACATCCCATCCCATTGTGATAATTATAGAGTCTGTGACTCCCATACCACTTTGGTGATTATAGTGTTTGTGACTGCCATCACATATTGATAATTATAGTATCTGTGACCTCCCTTTCAATATTGATAATTATATTGTCTGTGACTTCCCATCCCATATTGATAATTATAGTGTCGGTGACTATCATCACTTATTGATAATAATAGTGTCTGTGACCGCATATCCCATATTGATAATTATAGTGCCTGTGACCTCATACCCATATTGATAATTATAGTGTCTATGGCCTCCCATCCCATATTGGTAATTATAGTGTCTGTGGCCTCCCATCACATATTGATAATTATAGTGTCTGTGACCTCTCATCCAATTTTGATAATTATGGTGTCTATGATTCCCATCCTTATTGATAATTATAGTATCCCTGACCTCCCTTCCCATATTGATAATTATAGTGTCTGTGACCGCCCATCCCTTATTGATATTTATAGTGTCTGTGACCTCTTACCGCTATTGATAATTATAGTGTCTGTGACCCCCATCCCAATCTCACAATTATCGTGTCTGTGACCTCCCACCCTATACTGATAATTATAATGTCTGTGGCCTCCCATCCCATATTGATAATTATGGTGTCTGTGACCACCCATCTCTTACTGATAATTATAGTGTCTGTGACCTCCCATCCCATATTGATAATTATAGTGTGCATGACCTTTGATCCAATTCTGCTAATTGTAGACTCTGTGACTCCCATCACATATTGATAATTATAGTGTCTGTGACCTCCCATTCCATATTGATAATTATAGTGTCTGTGACCTCACATCCCATATTGATAACTATAGTGTCTGTGACCTCATATCCCATATTGATAATTATAGTGTCTGTGACTCTCACTCCTTATTGATAATTATAGTTTCTCTGACATCATATCCCATATTGATAACTGTAATTCTTGTGACCTCACATAGGTTCATAGGTTCATAGATTAGTACTAACTGCCTTTGCGAGCCATTTTAAGCCTAACTAATTACCCCTTGTGAGACTCAAACATCCCATATTGAGAATTATAGTGTCCGTGACTCCCATCCCTTATTGATAATTAGAGTGTCTGTGGCCTCCCATTCCTAATTGATAATTACAGTGACTGTGACCTCCCATCTCATATTGATAATTATAGCATCTGTGACCTCCTATTCCATACTGATAATTATAATGTCTGTGACCCCCATCCATTATTGATAGTGTCTGTGACCTCACATCCCATATTGATAATTATAGTATCTTGACCACCTAACCCCTGTTGATAATTTTAGAGTATGTGACTCGATATGCCATATTGATAATTATAGTACCTGTGACCTCATATGCCATTTTGATAATTATAGTGTATGTAACCTAATATCCCATATTGATAATTATAGTGTCTTTGTCTTTACATCATATATTGATAATTATAGTGTCTGTGACCTCCCATCCCTTATTGATAACTATAGTGTCTGTGACCTCATATCCCATACAGATGATTGCAGTGTCTGTGACCTCATATCCCATATAGATAATTACACTGTCTGTGCCCTCATATCGATAATTATAATGACTTCATATCCTATTTTGATAATCGTGTCAGTGACTTCATATGCCATATTGATAATTATAGTGTTTGCGGCCTCATATCTCATATCGATGTCTAGTTATACTTTCTATGACCTCATATCCCATATTGATGATTATAGTGTCTGCGACCTCCCATCCCATATTGAGAATTACAGTGTCTCTGACCTCCCATCACATATTGATAATTATAGTGTTTGTGACCGCTTATCCCATATAGGTAATTATAGTATCTGTGACCTGCCATCTCGTATTGATAATTATAGTGTCTGTGGCTTCCTATCCCATATTGATAATTATGGTGTCTGTGGCCACCCATCCCTTATTGATAATTATAATGTCTGTGACCTCAGAACCCATATTGATGATTATAGTGTCTGTGAACTCATATCCTATATTGATAATTATAGTGTCTTTGACATCATATCCCTTATTGATGATTATAGTGCCTGTGACTTCCCATCCCATACTGATAATTATAGTGTCTACGACCTCACATCCCATTATAGTTTCCATGACTTCCATTCCCTATTGATAATTATAGTGTCTGTGACCTCCCATCCCAAATTGATAATTGTACTGTCTGTGACCTCCTATCCTATATTGATAATTATAGTGTCTGTGACCTCATATCCCATACAGATGATTACAGTGTCTGTGACCTCATATCCCATATAGATAATTACACTGTCCGTGCCCTCATATCGATAATTATAATGTCTGTAACCTCAGAACCCATATTGATGATTATAGTGCCTGTAAACCCATATCCTATACTGATAATTATAGTGTCTGTGACCTCATATCCCATATTGATGATTATAGTGCCTGTGACCTCCCATCCCATGCTGATAATTATAGAGTCTGTGACCTCACATCCCATATTGAGGATTACAGTGCCTGGGATTTCCCATCCCATATTGATAATTATAGTTTCCATGACTTCCATCCCTTATTGATAATTATAGTGTCTGTGACCTCCCATCCCACATTGATAATTGTACTTTCTGTGTCCTTCTATTCTATATTGATAATTATAGTGTCTGTGACCTCATATCCCATACAAATGATTACAGAGTATGTGACCTCATATCCCATATAGATAATTACACTGTCTGTTTTTCCACATATCCCATATTGATAATTACAGTGTCTGTGACCTCCCATCCCATATTGATAATTATAGTGAATGTGGTCTCCAATCCCATATTGCTAATTATAGTGTCTGTGGTCTCTAATCCCATATTGATAATTATAGTGTCTGTAACCTCCCATCCCTTATTGATAATTATAGTGTCTGTGACCACCCATCCCATATTGATAATTATCGTGTCTGTGGACTCATATCCCATACTGATAATTTTAATGTCTGTGACCTGACATTCCATATTGATAATTATGTTGTCAGTTTCCTCCCATCAGTGATTGAAAATTATAGTGTCTGTCACTGCCCATCTCATATTTATAATTATAGTGTCTGTGGCCTCATATCCCATATTGATAATTGTAGTGTCTGTGACCTCACATCCCATATTGATAATTATAGTGTCTGTGACTTCCCATTTGTTATTGATAATTATAGTGCCTGTAACCGCCCATCCCTTATTTATAATTACAGTGTCTGTGACCTCCCATCCCATATTGATAATTATAGCATCTGAGACCTCCAATCCAATATCAATAATTATAGTGTCTGTGACCTCCCATCCCATATTGATGATTATAGTGCCTGTGACCTCCCATCCCATTTTGAGAATTATAGTGTCTGTGACCTCTCATCACATATTGATAATTATAGTGTTTATGACCTCATATCCCATATAGGTAATTATAGTATCTGTGACCTGCCAGCCCTTATTAATAACTATAATGTCTGTGACCTCATATCATACATTGATAATAAAAGTGTCTGTGACCTCATATCCCATATTGATAATCATAGTGTCTGTGACCTCATATCCCATATTGAGGATTATAGTGCTTGTGACCTCCCGTCCCATATTGCTAATTATAGTGTATGTAACCTCATATCCCATATTGACGACTATAGTGCCTGTGGCCTTCCATCCCATACTGGTAATTATAGTGCCTACAGCCAGCACTTATTGACAATTATAATGTCTGTGACCTCAGAAACCATACTGATAATTATAGTGTCTGTGACCTTCCATCAATAATTGAAAATTATAGTGTCTGTCACTCCCCATCTCATACTTATAATGTAGTGTCTGTGACCTCACATCCCATATCAATAATTATAGTGTCTGTGACCTCCCATTTGTTATTGAAAAATATAGTTCCTGTAACCACCCATCCCTTATTTATAATTACAGTGTCTGTGACCTCCAATACCATTTTGAGAATTATAGTGTCTGTGACCTCTCATCACATATTGATAATTATAGTGTTTATAACCTCATATCCCATATAGGTAATTATAGTACCTGTGATCTGCCATCCTTTATTAATAACTATAATGTATGCAACCTCATATCGTACACTGATAATAATAGTGTATGTGACCTCATATCTCATATTGATAATCATAGTGTCTGTGACCTCATATCCCATATTGAGGATTATAGTGCCTGTGACCTCCCATCCCATATTGCTAATTATAGTGCCTGTGACCTCATATCCCATATTGATGATTATAGTGCCTGTGGTCTTCCATCCCATACTGATATTTATAGTGCCTGCAGCCAGCCAGCCCTTATTGATAATTATAATGTCTGTGACCTCAGAACCCATACTGATAACTATAGTGTCTGTTTCCTCATATCCTGTATTGATAATTATAGTGTCTGTGATGTAATATCCCATATTAATAATTATAGTACCTGTGACCTCCCATACAATACTGATAATTGTAGTATCTGTGACCACATATCCCATATTGATGATTATAGTGCCTGTGATTTCCCATCCCATATTGGGAATTATACTGTCTCTGACTTCCATCCCTTATTGGTAACTATAGTGTCTGTGACCTTTCATCCCACATTGATAATTGTACTGTCTCTGACCCCCTATCCCGTATTGATAATTATAGTGTCTGTGACCTCATATCCCATAAAGATAATTACAGTGTCTGTGACCTCATATCCCATATTTATAATTACAGTTTCTGTGACCTCCCATCCTATATTGATAATATAGTGTTTGTGACTTCATATCCCATATTGGTAATTGTACTGTGACCTCCCATCCCCTATTGATAATTATAGTGAATGTGGCCTCCCATCTCATATTGCTAATTATAGTGTCTGTGGCCTCTAATCTCATATTGATAATTATAGTGTCTGTAACATCTCATCCCTTATTGATAATTATAATGTCTGTGACAATCCACCCCATATTGATAAGTATCGTGTCTGTGGCCTCATTTCCCATACTGATAATTTTAATACCTGTGACTTCACATCCCATATTGATAATTATAGTGTCACTTTCCTCCCATCAATAATTGAAAATTATAGTGTCTGTAACTGCCCATCCCTTATTTATAATTGCAGTGTCTGTGACCTCCCATCCCATTTTGATTATTATAGCGTCTGTGACCTCCAATCCAGTATTGATAATTATAGTGTCTGTGACCTCCCATCCCATATTGGCAATTATAGTGCCTGTGAGTTTCATCCCTTATTGATAAATATATTGTCTGTGACATCATATCCTATATTGATAATAATAGTGTCTGTACTCTCATATCCCATATTGATAATTATAGTGTCTGACCTCATATCCCATATTGATGATTATAGTATCTGTGACCTCCCATCCCATATTGGTAATTATAGTGTATGTGACCTCATATCCCATATTGATGATTATACTGCCTATGACCTCCCATCCCATATTGAAAATTATAGTGTCTGTGAACTCCCATCACATATTGATAATTATAGTGTTTGTGACCTCATATCCCATATAGATAATTGCAGTGTCTGTGACCTCATATCCCATATTGATTATTACAGTGTCTGTGACCTCACATCCCATATTGATAATTATGGTGAGAGTTACCTCCCATCAATAATTGAAAATTATAGTGTCTGTCGCTGCCCATCTCATGTTTATAATTATAGTGTCTGTGGCCTCATATCGCAAATTGATAATTGTATGTGTGACCTCACATCCCATATTGATAATTACAGTGTCTGTGACCTCCCATCCCATATTGATAATTATAGTGTCTGTGACTTCATATCCCATATTGGTAATTGTACTATCTGTGACCTGCCATCCCCTATTGATAATTATGGTGAATGTGGTCTCCCATCCCATATTGCTAATTATAGTGTTAGTTACCTCCCTTCTAATCTCATATTGATAATTTTAGTGTCTGTGACTTCCCATACCTTATTGTAATTATAGTGTCTGTAACCACCCATCCCATATTGATAATTATCGTGTCTGTGGCCTTATATCCCATACTGATAATTATAATGTCTGTGACCTCACATCCCATATTGATAATTATAGTGTCAGTTACCTCACATCAATAATTGAAAATTACAGTGTCTGTGACCACCCATCCCATATTTATAATTATAGTGTCTGTGGCCTCATATCCCATATTGATAATTGTAGTGTCTGTGACCTCACATCCCATATTGATAATTATAGTGTCTGTGACCTCCCATTCCTTATTGATAATTATAGTGCCTGTAACTGCCCATCCCTTATTTATAATTACAATGTCTGCGACCTCCCATCGCATATAGATAATTATAGCGACTGTGACCTCCAACCCAATATTGATAATTATAGTGTCTGTGACCTCCCATCCCATATTGGTAATTATAGTGCCTGTGATTTCATCCCATATTGATATCTGTAGTGTCTGTGACCTCATATCCCATATTGATAATTATAGTGTGTGTGACTTCCCATCACTTATTGATAAATATATTGTCTGTGACCTCATATCCTATATTGATAATAGTGTCTGTGATCTCAGATCCCATATTGATGATTATAGCGTGTGTGACCTCATATCCCATATTGATGACTATAGTGTCTGTGACCTCCCATCCCATATTGGTAATTCTAGTGTGTGTGACCTCATATCCCATACTGATGATTATAGTGTCTGTGACCTCCCATCCCATATTGAGAAGTATAGTGTCAGTGACCTCCCATCACATATTGATAGTTATAGTGTTTGTGACCTCATATCACAAATAGGTAATTATAGAATCTGTGACCTGCCATCCCATATTGATAACTATAGTGTCTGTGACCTAATATCATATATTGATAATAATAGTGACTGTGACCTCATATCCCATATTGATAATTATAATGTCTGTGAACTCATATTCATTATTGAGGATTATAGTGCCTTGGACCTCCCATCCCATATTGAGAATTATAATGTCTGTAACCTCCCATCACATATTGATAATTACAGTGTTTGTTACCTCCCATCCCACATTAATAATTGTAGTGTCTGTGACCTCTTATCCCATATTGATAATTATAGTATCTGTGACCTCAGATCCCATATATGTAATTATAGTATCTGGGACCTGCCATCCCATGTAGATAATTATAGATTCTGTGGCCTTCCATCCCATACTGATAATTATAGTGTCTGTGGCCAGCCATCCCTTATTGATAATTATAATGTCTATGACCTCAGAACCCATATTTATGATTATAATGTCTGTGTCCTTATATCCTATATTGATAATTATAGTGTTTGTGACCTTATATCGCTTATTGATGATTAAAATACATGTGACCCCCCTTCCCATACTGATAATTACAGTGTCTGTGACCTCATATCCCATATGATGATTATAGTGCCTGTGATTTCCAATCCCATTTTAGGAATTGTAATGTCTCTGACTTCCATCCCTTATTGATAATTATAGTGTTTGTGTCCTCCCATTCTACATTGATAATTGTAGTGTCTGTGACCTCCTATCCCATATTGATAATTATAGTGTCTGTGACCTGATATCCCATATAGATAATTACAGTGTCTCTGACCTCATATCCCATATTGATAACTACAGTGTCTGTGATCTCCTATCCCATATTGGTAATTGCACTGTCTGTGACCTCCTATCTCCTAATGATAATTATAGTGAATGTGGCTTCTCATCCCATATTGCAAATTATAGTGTCTGCGGCCTCTAAACTCATATTGACAAATTTAGTGTCTGTAACCTGCCATCCTTTATTGATAATTATAGTGTCTGTGACTACCCATCTCATATTGATAATTATCGTGTCTGCGGCCTCATATCCCATACTGATAATTTTAATGTCTGTGAACTCACATCCCATATTTATAATTACAGTGTCAGTTACCTCCCATCTATAATTGAAAATTATAATGTCTGTCACTGCCCATCTCATATTTATAATTATAGTGTCTGTGGCCTCATATCCGATATTGGTAATTGTAGTATGTGTGACCTCACATCCCATATTGATAATTATAGTGTCTGTGACCTCCCATTCGTTGTTGATAATTATAGTGCCTGTAACCACCCATCTCTTATTTATACGTACAGTGTCTGTGAGCTCCCATCCCATATTGATAATTATAGAGTCTGTGACCTCCAATCCAATATTGATAATTATATTTTCTATGACCTTTCATCCAGTATTGATAATTATAGTGCTTGTGACTCCCATCTAATAATGCTAATTATAGTGTCCATGACCTCAAATCCCATATTGATATTTCTGGTGTCTGTGACCTTATATCCCATATTGATGATTATACTGCCTATGACCTCCCATCACATATTGCTAATTATACTGTCTGTGACCTCATATTCCATTTTGAAGATTATAGTTCCTGTGACCTCCCATCCCATAATGAGAATTATTGTCTGTCACCACCCATCACATATTGATAATTATAGTGCTCGTGATCTCATATCCCATATAGGTAATTATAGTATCTGTGACCTGACTCCCCTATTTACAATTATAGCGTCTGTGGCCTCCCATCCCATACTAATAATTGCAGTGCCTGTGGCCACACATCCATTATTGATAATTAAAATGTATGTTACCTCGAAAACCCATATTGGGGATTATAGAGCCTGTGACCTCAAATCCCATAATGATGATTATAGTGCCTGTGACCTTCCATCCCATACTGATAATTATAGTGTGTGTGACCTCTTATCCCATATTGTTGATTATAGTGCCTGTGATTTCCCACCCCATATTGAGAATTATAGTGTCCATGACTTCCATCACTTATTGATAATTATAGTGTCTGTGACCTCCCATCCCACATTGATAATTGTAGTGTCTGTGACCTCCTATTACATATGGATAGTTATAGGGTCTGTGATCTATTACATATGGATAGTTATAGGGTCTGTGATCTCATATCCCATAGAGATAATTGCAGTGTCTGTGACCTCATATCTCATATTGAAAATTATAGTGTCTGTGACCTCATATCCCATAATGGTAATTGTACTATCTGTGACCTTTTATCCCCTATTGATAATTATAGTGAATGTGGCCTCCCATCCGATATTGCTAATTATAGTGTCTGTGGCCTCTAATCCCATATTGATAATTATAGTGTCTTTGACCTCCAATCCTTTATTCATAATTACAGTGTCTGTGACCACCCACCCCATACTGATAATTATTCTGTATGTGGCCTCATATCCCATACTGGTAATGATGATGTCTGTGACCTCACATCCCATATTGATAATTATGGTGTAAGTTTCCTCCCATCAATAACTGAAAATTATAATGCCTGTCACTGCCCGTCTCATATTTATAATTATAGTGTCTGTGGCCACATATCGCATATTGATAATTGTAGTGCATGTGACCTCACATCCCATATTGATAATTATAGTGTCTGTGACCTCCCATTTGTTATTGATAATTATAGTGTCTGTGACCACCCATCCCATATTGATAATTATAGCGTCTGTGACCTCCTATCAAATATTGATAATTATAGTGCCTGAGACCTCCCATCCCATATTGTTAATTATAGTGTCTGTGACCTCTCATATCCCATATTGATGATTATAGTGCCTGTGATTTCCCATCCTATATTGTGAATTATAGTGTCCATGACTTCGATCCCTTATTGATAATTATAGTGTCTGTGACCTCCCATCCCACATTGATAATTGTAGTGTCTGTGACTTCATATCCCATATAGATAATTACAGTGTCTGTGACCTCCCATCCCATAATGATAATTATAGTGTCTTTGACCTCATATCCCATATTGGTAATTGTATTATATGTGACCTCCTATCCCCTATTAATAATTATAGTGTCTGTAACCTCCCATCTCTTATTGATAATTATAGTGTCTGTGGCCACTCATCCCATATTGATAATTATGGTGTCTGTGGCCTCATATCCCATACTGATAAGTATTATGTCTGTGACCTCACATCCCATATTGTTAATTAGAGTGTCTGTGACCTCCCATCCCATAATGATAATTATAGTGTCTCTGGCCTCATATCCCAGATTGATAATTGCAATGTCTGTGACCTGACATCCCATATTGGTAATTATAGTGTCTGTGACATTCCATTCATTACTGATAATTATAGTAACAATAAAAGTAAAACAGCCACCAAGGACAAAACCGGTAGTCTTGATCGGTCTATAAGATAAATTTAATAAAACACTGAAACATAAGCAAAATGACTAAGCGCTTTCACCAGATAACCACACTGGCTTCTTCAGTGTCATTTAGTGTTACAAGCACTTCACTTAAAAAATAAACTGTGATTAATTAATTAATTAATCTTTCAAACCAACCAATCTAAAAATTTATACAACAAAGATAGTTGCGAATCAATCGCAAATGTCAATTTAAAATCCATTTCTTGTCTCCCCTACAGGAAATAAATAGTTCAAAATACACAAATAAAAAACAGGCAGAAAAGAATCTTAGTACAACTTGATTATACTCTAAACCTATACAAAATAACAAAATCTTGATAAATTAATGTATAAATAATTTCATTATTTCCTTAAATCCTACCCTATGTTGTATATATATTGTAGTGTAAATGTCTAAGTGTTTTAGAATATTAATGGTATTCTTCTCACATATTGCATGTTTAAACCTGGCTTGCTTTTAACTTTAAGATGGGCATCAAAGAGACCCCATCATTCAAACCAGGTAACTTCAAAGCATTAAGCCTGAGTTGCCACTCAGTTTCCAAAGCACCAATGTTGTTGTTAACATCACACCCCCTTTCGGTGGTGACCACCCGATCTATGACAAAAAACACAATTTTTTAAAAATATTTGCATTTTATAGTATGTAAATAAAGTGCATTGTGTTTGTCTTTTCTTTTAATGCATCTTAAGTGTTTGGATATCCTATCCCGTAACCTATGGATGGTCTTCCCCACATAAAATGCTTCACATGCAGTGCAAGAAGCGACATAAACTAAACACTTTGGATTACAATTGCATAACCCTGGACATGAAATGGTATATTTGTAGTCCTTAACACATAGGTAAGGACCATCATTAATATATTTACACCATCTACATAAACCACATTTTTTCATAAGTGACTTTTTAAAAGGATTAACTTCCCTTTTAAGAATACCTTTGAGGTTGTTACCTCTACTATAAACTGTTGAGGGTTCTAAACCTAAAACCTCTTTAGTATGATCACTTAAACAGAACTTCCAAGCGTTCCTTAAACATGAGCCCAGTTCATGAGCCCTGTCATTAGTGATGGCGACCACCCATCCCTTATTGATAATTGTAATGTCTGTGACCTCAGAACCCATTTTAATGATTATAGTGCCTGGGACCTCATATCCTATATTGAAAATTGTAGTGTCTGTGACCTCAGATCCCATATTGTTGATTATAGCGCTTGTGACCACCCATCCCATACTGATAATTATAGTGTCTGTGACCTCATATCCCATATTGATGATTATAGTGCCTGTGATTTCCCATCCCATATTGAGAATTATAGTGTCCATGACTTCCATCCCTTATTAATAATTATAGTGGTTGTGACTTCCCATCCCACATTGATAATTGTAGTGTCTGTGACCTCACATCCCATATTGATAATTATAGTCTGTAACCTCTCATCTCTTATTGATAATTATATTGTCTGTGACCACCCATCCTATATTGATAATTATGTCTGTGGCCTCATATCCCATATTGATAATTTTAATGTCTGTGACCTCACATCCAATATTGATAATTATAGTGTCAGTTACCTCCCATCAATAATTGAAAATTATAGTATCTGTCACTGCCATCTCATATTTATAATTATAGTGTGTGAGGCCTCATATCCCATATTGATAAATGTAGTGTCTGTTACCAAACATCCATTATTGATAATTATAGTTTCTGTGACCTCCCATTCATTATTGATGATTGTAGTGCCTGTAACCGCCCATGCCTTATTTATAATTACAGTGCCTGTGACCTCCCATCCCATATTGATAATTATAGCGTCTGTGACCTCCAATCCAATATTGATAATTATAGTGACTGTGACTCCTATCCCATATTGATAACTGTAGTGTCTGTGACCTCATATCCCATATTGCTAATTATAGTGCATGTGACTCCCATCCCATATTGATAGCAATAGTGTCTGTGATCTCATGTCTGATATTGATAATTATTGTGTCTGTGACCTCCTATCACATATTGATAATTATTGTGTCTGTGACCTCCATTCCAATATTGATAATTATAGTGTCTGTGGCCTCCCATCCCATATTAATAAATATAGTGTCTGTCAGCAGCCATCCCATATTGATAATTATAGTCTATGTCCACCTATCCCATGTTGATAATAATAGTGTCTCTGACTCCCATCCCTTATTGATAATTATAGTGTCTGTGGCCTCCCATCCCATATTGGTAATTATAATGTCTGTGGCTTCCCATCCCGTATTGATTATTATAGCATCTCTGACCTGACATCCCATATTGATAATTAAGGTGTCTGTGATCACCCATCATATATTGATAATTATAGTGTCTGTGACCTTCCATCCCTTATTGATAATTATTGTGTCTGTGACCTCCTATCCCATATTGATAATTATAGTGTCTGTGACCTCCCATCCCATATTCGTAATTACAGTGTCTATGGCATCATATCCCTTAATGATAATTATAGTGTCTGTGATTTCCCATGCCATATTGACAATTATAGTGTCTGTGACCTCCCATCCCATATTGATAATTATAATGTCTATGACCTCCCATCCCATATTGATAAGTATAGTGACTGTGACTCCCATCCTTTATTTATAATTATAGTGTCTGTAGCCTCCCATCCCATATTGATAATTATAGGTTCTGTGACCTCCCATCACATATTGATAATTATAGTGTCTGTGGCGTCCCATCTCATATTTATAATTACAATGTCTGTCATTACATTGATGATAGTGTCCGTGACCTCCCATCCCATATTGATAATTATAGTGTCTGTGACCTCCCATCCCATATTGATAATTATAGTGTCCGTGACTCCCATCCCTTATTGATAATTATACTGTCTGTGACCTCCCATCCCATATTGATGATTATAGTGTCTGTGACCTCCAATCCCATACTGATAATTATAGTGGCTGTGCCATATTGATAATTATAGTGTCCGTGACTCCCATCCCTTATTGATAATTATAGTGTCTGTGACTCCCATCCTTTATTGATAATGAAAGTGTCTGTGACCTTGCATCCCATATTGATAATGCTAGTGTCTGTGACATCCCATCCCACATTGATGATTATAGTGTCTGTGACCTCCCATCCCATATTCATAATTATAGTGTCTGTGACTGCCATGCCATATTGATAATTATAGTGTCTGGAATGCCATCCTTTATTGATAATGATGGTGTCTGAGACCTTGCATTCCATATTGATAACTACAGTGTCCGGACCTCCTAATCCGTATTGATAATTATAATGTCTGAGACATCCCATCTCTTATAGATAATTATAGTGTCTGTGAACACCCATCCCATATTGATAATTATAGTGTCTGTGGCCTCATATCCCATATTGATAATTATATTGTTCGTGACCTCACATCCCATATTTATAATTATAGTATCTGTGACCTGATATCCCATATTGGTAAATATAGTGTGTGTGACTGACTTCCAATATGGGTAATTATAGTGCCGGTGGCCTCCCTTCCCCTACTGATAATTATAGTGTCTGTGACCTCCTATCCCTTATTGATAAGTATAGTTTCTGTGACCTCCCATCCCTTATTGATAAGAATAGTACCTGTGACCTCCCGTCTCATATTGATAATTATGGTGTCTGTGACATTCCATCCCATATTGATAACTGTAGTGCCTATGACCTCATATTCCATACTGATAATTATAGTGTCTGTGTCTCTCAACCTATATTGATAACTATAATGTCTGTGGCCTCATATCCGATATCGATAATTATAGTGTCGGCGACCTCCCATCCCATATTGAAAATTATATTGTCTGTGACCTCCCTTCTCATACTGATAATTAATAGTGTCTGTGCCTCCCATCCCTTATTGATAAGTATAGTGTCTGTGACCTCCCATCCCATATTGATAATTAATGTGTCTGTGGCCTCCCATCCCGTATTGATTATTATAGTGTCTGTCACCTCACATCCCTTATTGAAAATGATAGTGTATGCGACCACCCATCCCATATTCATAATTATAGTGTCTCTGATTCCCATCCCTTATTGATAATTATAGTGTCTGTGGCCTCCCATCCCATATTGGTAATTATAATGTCTGTGGCTTCCCATCCCGTATTGATTATTATAGCATCTCTGACCTGACATCCCATATTGATAATTAAGGTGTCTGTGATCACCCATCATATATTGATAATTATAGTGTCTGTGATTCCCATCCCTTATTGATAATTAAAGTGTCTGTGACCTCCCATCCCATATTGATAATTATAGTGTCCGTTACCTCCCATTCCGTATTGATAATTATAGTGTCTGAGACTGCCCATCCCATATTGATAAATACAGTCTTTGTGACTTCATATCGGATATTGATAAATACAGTGTGTGTGACTCACATATTGATAGTTATATTGTCTGTGGCCTCCCATTCCCTACTGATAATTATAATGTTTGTTACCTCCTGTCCCATATTGATGGTTATAATGTCTGTGACCTCCCATTCTATATTGATAATTATAGTTTCTGTGACTCTCATCCCTTATTGTTAATTATAGTGTCTGTGACCTTCCATCCTTTATTGATAATTACTGTGTCTGTGACCTCCTATCCCATATTGATAATTATAGTGTCTGTGACCTCCTATCCCATATTCATAATTACAGTGTCTGTGATTTCCCATGCCATATTGACAATTATAGTACCTGTGACCTCCCATCCCATATTGATAATTATAGCGTCTGGGACCTCCAATCCAATATTGATAATTATAGTGTTTGTGATTTCATCCCATATTGATAATTATACTGCCTGTGACTCCTATCCCATATTGATAACTGTAATGTCTGTGACCTCATATCTCTTTTGATAATTACAGTGTCTGTGACTCCCATCCCTTATTGATAATTATAGTGTCTGTGACCTCCCATCCCTTATTGATAATTATAGTGTCTGTGACCTCCTATACCATATTGATAATTATAATGTCTGTGCCCTCCCATCCCATATTGATAATTATAGTGTCCATGACCTCCCATGCCATATTGATAATTATAGTGTCTGTGACCTCCCATCCCATATTGATAATTATAGTGTCTGTAACCTCCCATCCCATATTGATAATTATAGTGTCTGTTACTCCCATCCCATATTGATAATTATAGTGTCTGTGGCCTCCCATCCCATATTGATAATTATAGTGTCTGTGGCCTCCCATCCCATATTGATAATTATAGTGTCTGTGACCTCACATCCCATATTGATAATTAAGGTGTCTGTGATCACCCATCATATATTGATAATTATAGTGTCTGTGATTCCCATCCCTTATTGATAATTATAGTGTCTGTGACCTCCCATCCCATATTGATAATTATAGTGTCTGTGACCTCCCATCCCATATTGATAATTATAGTGTCTGAGACTGCCCATCCCATATTGATAAATACAGTCTTTGTGACTTCATATCGGATATTGATAAATACAGTGTGTGTGACTCACATCCAATATGGATAATTATAGTGCCTGTGGCCTCCCATTCCCTACTGATAATTATAGTGTTTGTTACCTCCTGTCCCATATTGATGGTTATAATGTCTGTGACCTCCCATTCTATATTGATAATTATAGTGTCTGTGACTCTCATCCCTTATTGTTAATTATAGTGTCTGTGACCTCCTATCCCATATTGATAATTATAGTGTCTGTGTCCTCCCATCCCATATTTTTAATTATAGTCTATGTGGCATCATATCCCATATTGATAATTATAGTGTCTGTGACCTCCCATCCCATATTGATAATTATAGTGTCTGTGACCTCCCATCCCATATTGATAATTATACTGTCTGTGACTCCCATCCCATATTGATAATTATGGTGTCTGTGACTCACATCCCATATTGATAATTATAGTGTCTGTGACTCAAGTCCCATTTTGATAATTATAAGGTCTGTGGCCTTCCATCCCATATTTATAATTATAGTGTCTGTGACCTCCCATCCCATATTGATAATTATAGTGTCTGTGACCTCCAATCCCATATTAGTAATTATAGTGTCTGTGACCTCACATCCCATATTGATAATTATAGTGTCTGTGATTCCCATCCCTTATTGATAATTATAGTGTCTGTGACCTCCTATACCATACTAATAATTATAGTGTCTGTGACTCCCATCCCATATTGATAATTATAGTGTCTGTGACCTCCCATCCCATATTGATAATTATAGTGTCTGTGACTCCCATCCCATATTGATAATTATAGTGTCTGTGGCCTCCCATCCCATATTGATAATTATAGTGTCTGTGACTCCCATCCCATATTGATAATTATAGTGTCTGTGACTCCCATCCCATATTGATAATTATAGTGTCTGTGACCTCATATCCCATATTGATAATTATAGTGTCTGTGACCTCCCATCCCATATTGATAATTATAGTGTCTGTGACCTCCCATCCCATATTGATAATTATAGTGTCTGTGACCTCCCATCCCATATTGATAATTATAGTGTCTGTGACCTCATATCCCATATTGATAATTATAGTGTCTGTGACTCCCATCCCATATTGATAATTATAGTGTCTGTGACCTCATATCCCATATTGATAATTATAGTGCCTGTGACCTCATACCCATATTGATAATTATAGTGTCTGTGGCCTCCTATCCCATATTGATAAGTATACTGTCTGTGGCCTCATATCCCATATTGAGAATTATAGTGTTGATGACTCCCATCCCTTATTGAGAATTATAGTGCCTGTGACCTCCAATCCCATACTGAGAATTATGGTGTCTGTGACCTCCCATCCATGTTGGTAATTAGAGTGTCATTGACCTCATATCCCATATTGATAATTATAGTGTCTGTGACCTCCCATCCCATATTGATAATTATAGTGCCTGTGACCTCATATCCATATTGATAATTATAGTGTCTGTGGCCTCCTATCCATTATTGATAATTATAGTGCCTGTGGCCTCCCATCCCATATTGATAATTAAAGTGTCTGTGACCTCATATCCCATATTGATAATTATAGTGGCTGTGACCTCCCATCCCATATTGATAATTGTGTCTGTGACTTACATTCCATATTGATAATTATAGCGTCTGTGGTCTCCAATCCCGTATTAATAACTCTAGTGTCTCTGACCTCGTATCCCATATTGATAATCATAAGGTCTGTGACCTCACATCCCATGTTGATAATTATGGTGTCTGTGACCCTTCCCTTATTGATAATTATAGTGTCTGTGACCTCCCATCCCATATTGATAATTATAGTGTCTGTGACCTCATATCCCATATTGATAATTATAGTGTCTGTGACCTCCCATCCCATATTGATAATTATAGTGTCTGTGACCTCCCATCCCATATTGATAATTATAGTGTCTGTGACTCTCATCCCTTATTGATAATTATAGTGTCTGTGACCTCCCATCCCATATTGATAATTATAGTGTCTGTGACCTCCCATCCCATATTGATAATTATAGTGTCTGTGACTTCCATCCCATATTGATAATTATAGTGTCTGTGACTCCCATCCCATATTGATAATTATGGTGTCTGTGACTCACATCCCATATTGATAATTATAGTGGCTGTGACCTCCCATCCCATATTGATAATTATAGTGTCTGTAACGTCCGTCCCTTTTTGATATTTATAGTGTTTATGATCTTCCATCCCATATTTATACTTATAGTGTTTGTGACCTCCAATCCCATATTAGTAATTATAGTGTCTGTGACGTCATATCCCATATTGATAATTATAGTGTCTGTGACTCCCATCCCATATTGATAATTATAGTGTCTGTGACTCCCATCCCATATTGATAATTATAGTGTCTGTGACCTCCCATCCCATATTGATAATTATAGTGTCTGTGACCTCCCATCCCTTATTGATAATTATAGTGCCTGTGATCTCATTACCCATATTGATGATTATAGTGTCTGTGACCTCCCATCCCATATTGATAATTATAGTGTCTGTGACCTCCCATCCCATATTGATAATTATAGTGTCTGTGACCTCATATCCCATATTGATAATTATAGTGTCTGTAACCTCCCATCCCATATTGATAATTATAGTGTCTGTGACTCTCATCCCTTATTGATAATTATAGTGTCTGTGACCTCCCATCCCTTATTGATAATTATAGTGTCTGTGACCTCCCATCCCATATTGATAATTATAGTGTCTGTGACCTCCCATCCCATATTGATAATTATAGTGTCTGTGACCTCCCATCCCATATTGATAATTATAGTGTCTGTGACCTCCCATCCCATATTGATAATTATAGTGTCTGTGACCTCCAATCCCATATTGATAATTATAGTGTCTGTGACCTCCCATCCCATATTGATAATTATAGTGTCTGTGACCTCCCATCCCATATTGATAATTATAGTGTCTGTGACCTCCCATCCCATATTGATAATTATAGTGTCTGTGACCTCCCATTCCATATTGATAATTATAGTGTCTGTGACCTCATATCCCATATTGATAATTATAGTGTCTGTGACTCACATCCAATATGTATAATTATAGTGTCTCTGGCCTCCCATCCCAAACTGATTATTATAGTGTCTGTTACCTCCCATCCCATATTGATAATTATAGTGTCTGTGACCTCATATCCCATATTGATAATTATAGTGTCTGTGACCTCCCATCCCATATTGATAATTATAGTGTCTGTGACCTCATCCCTTATTGATAATTATAGTGTCTGTGACCTCCCATCCCATATTGATAATTATAGTGTCTGTGACCTCCCATCCCATATTGATAATTATAGTGTCTGTGACCTCCCATCCCATATTGATAATTATAGTGTCTGTGACCTCCCATCCCATATTGATAATTATAGGGTCTGTGACCTCATATCCCATATTGATAATTATAGTGTCTGTCACCCCCATCCCGTATTGGTTATTATAGTGTCTGTGACCGCCCATCCCTTATTGATAATTGTAGTGTCTGTGACCTCCCATCCCATATTGATAATTATAGGGTCTGTGACCTCACATCCCGTATTGATAATTATAGTGTCTGTGACCCCAGCCCGTATTGGTAATTATAGTGTCTGTTACCTCCCATCCCATATTGATAATTATAGTGTCTGTGACCTCCATCCCATATTGATAATTATAGTGTCTGTGACCTCCCATTCCATTGTGATAATTATAAAGTCTGTGACTCCCATTCCATATTGATGATTATAGTGTCTGTGACCTCACATCCAATATTGATAATTATAGTGTCTGTGACTCACATCCCATATTGATAATTATAGTGTCTGTGGCCTCCCATCCCATATTGATAATTATAGTGTCTGTGACCTCCCATCCCATATTGATAATTATAGTGTCTGTGACCTCCCATCCCATATTGATAATTATAGTGTCTGTGACCTCCCATCCCATATTGATAATTATAGTGTCTGTGACTCCCATCCCATATTGATAATTATAGTGTCTGTGACCTCCCATCCCATATTGATAATTATAGTGTCTGTGACCTCCCATCCCATATTGATAATTATAGTGTCTGTGACTCCCATCCCAAATTGATAACTATAGTGTCTGTGACCTCATATCCCATATTGATAATAATAGTGTCTGTGACCTCCCATGCAATATTGATAATTATAGTGTCTGTTACTTTCATCCCTTATTGATAATTATAGTGTCTGTGACTCCCATCCCATATTGATAATTATAGTGTCTGTGACTCCCATCCCTTATTGATAATTATAGTGTCTGTGACCTCCCATCCCATATTGATAATTATAGTGTCTGTGACCTCCCATCCCATATTGATAATTATAGTGTCTGTGACCTCCCATCCCATATTGATAATTATAGTGTCTGTGACCTCCCATCCCATATTGATAATTATAGTGTCTGTGACTCCCATTCCATATTGATAATTATAGTGTCAGTGACCTCCCATCCCATATTGATAATTATAGCATCTGTGGCCTCCAATTCCATATTGATAACTATAGCGTCTGTGACCTCCCATCCCATATAGATAATTATAGTGTCTGTAACCTCCCATCCCATATAGATAATTATAGTGTCTGTGACCTCCAGTCCATTATTGATAATTATAGTGTCTGTGACTTACATCCCATATTGATAATTATAGTGTCTGTGACCTCCCATCCCATATTGATAATTATAGTGTCTGTGACCTCATATCCCATATTGATAATTATAGTGTCTGTGACCTCCCATCCCATATTGATAATTATAGTGTCTGTGACCTCATATCCCATATTGATAATTATAGTCTGTGACTGACCTCCCATATTGCTAATTATAGTGTCTGTGACCTCCCATCCCATATTGATAATTATAGTGTCTGTGACCTCCCATCCCATATTGATAATTATAGTGTCTGTGACCTCCCATCCCATATTGATAATTATAGTGTCTGTGACCTCCCATCCCATATTCATAATTATAGTGTCTGTGACCTCCTATGCAATATTGATAATTATAGTGTCTGTTACTCTCAGCCCTTATTGATAATTATAGTGTCTGTGACCTCATATCCCATATTGATAATTGTAGTGTCTGTGACCTCCCATCCCATATTGATAATTATAGTGTCTGTGACCTCCCATCCCATATTGATAATTATAGTGTCTGTGACCTCCCATCCCATATTGATAATTATAGTGTCTGTGACCTCCCATCCCATATTGATAATTATAGTGTCTGTGACCTCCCATCCCATATTGATAATTATACAGTCTGTGACCTCACATCCCATATTGATAATTTTAGTGTCTGTGACCCCCATCCCGTATGGGTAATTATAGTGTCTGTGACCTCCCATCCCATATTGATAATTATAGTGTCTGTGACCTCATATCCCATATTGATAATTATAGTGTCTGTGACCTCATATCCCATATTGATAATTATAGTGTCTGTGACCCCATCCCATATTGATAATTATAGTGTCTGTGACCTCATATTCCATATTGATAATTATAGTGTCTGTGACCTCCCATCCCATATTGATAATTATACTGTCTGTGACTCCCATCCCGTATTGATAATTATAGTGTCTGTGACTTCCATCTCATATTGATAATTATAGTGTGTGTGACCTCATATCCCATATTGATAATTATAGTGTCTGTGACCTCACATCCCATATTGATAATTATAGTGTCTGTGACTCCCATCCCATATTGATAATTATAGTGTCTGTGACTCCCATCCCATATTGATAATTATAGTGTCTGTGACCTCCCATTCCATATTGATAATTATAGTGTCTGTGACCTCATGCCCATATTGATAATTATAGTGTCTGTGACCTCCCATCCCATATTGATAATTATAGTGTCTGTGACCTCATATCCCATATTGATAATTATAGTGTCTGTGACCTCACATCCCATATTGATAATTATAGTGTCTGTGACTCTCATCCTTATTGATAATTATAGTGTCTGTGACCTCCCATCCCATATTGATAATTATAGTGTCTGTGACCTCCCATCCCATATTGATAATTATAGTGTCTGTGACTCCCATCCCATATTGATAATTATAGTGTCTGTGACCTCATATCCCATATTGATAATTATAGTGTCTGTGACCTCCCATCCCATATTGATAATTATAGTGTCTGTGACCTCTCATCCCTTATTGATAATTATAGTGTCTGTGACCTCCCATCCCATATTGATAATTATAGTGTCTGTGACCTCATATCCCATATTGATAATTATAGTGTCTGTGACCTCCCATCCCATATTGATAATTATAGTGTCTGTGACCTCATATCCCATATTGATAATTATAGTGTCTGTGACCTCATATCCCATATTGATAATTATAGTGTCTGTGACCTCATATCCCATATTGATAATTATAGTGTCTGTGACTCCCATCCCTTATTGATAATTATAGTGTCTGTGACCTCCCATCCCATATTGATAATTATAGTGTCTGTGACCTCCCATCCCATATTGATAATTATAGTGTCTGTGACCTCCCATCCCATATTGATAATTATAGTGTCTGTGACCTCATATCCCATATTGATAATTATAGTGTCTGTGACCTCATATCCCATATTGATAATTATAGTGTCTGTGACCTCCCATCCCATATTGATAATTATAGTGTCTGTGACCCCCATCCCATATTGATAATTATAGTGTCTGTGACCTCCCATCCCATATTGATAATTATAGTGTCTGTGACCTCCCATCCCATATTGATAATTATAGTGTCTGTGACCCCCATCCCATATTGGTAATTATAGTGTCTGTGACCGCCCATCCCTTATTGATAATTGTAGTGTCTGTTACCACTGATCCCTTATTGATAATTATAGTGTCTGTGACCTCCCATCCCATATTGATAATTATAGTGTCTGTGACCTCCCATCCCATTGTGATAATTATAAAGTCTGTGACTCCCATTCCATATTGATTTTTATAATGTCTGTGACCTCACATCCCATATTGATCATTATAGTGCCTGAGACTCCCATCCCAAATTGATAACTATAATGTCTGTGACCTCATATCCCATATTGATAATTATAGTGTCTGTGACCTCCCATGCAATATTGATAATTATAGTGTCTGTTACCTCCCATCCAGTATTGATAATTATAGTGTCTGTGTCCTCCCATCCCATATTGATAAATATAGTGTCTGTCACCATCCCACTCATATTGATAATTATAGTTTGTGTCCACCCATCCCCTTTTGATAATTATAGTGTCTGTGACTCCCATCCCTTATTGATAATTATAGTGTCTGTGACCTCATATTTCAGATTGATATAGTGTCTGTGACCTCATATTCCATATTGAGAATTATAGTGTCCATGACTTCGATCCCTTATTGATAATCATAGTGTCTGTGACCTCCCATGCCATATTGATAATTATAGTGTCTGTGACCTCATATCCCATATTGATAATTACAGTGTCTGTGACCTCATATCCCATATTGATAATTATAGTGTCTGTGACCTCCAATCCCATATTGATAATTATAGTGTCTGTGACCTCATATCCCATATTGATAATTATAGTGTCTGTGACCTCCTATCCCATATTGATAATTATAGTGAATGTGGGCTCCCATCCCATATTGCTAATTATAGTGTCTGTGACTCCCATCTCTTATTGATAATGATATTGTATGTGACTTCACATCCCATATTGGTAATTTTAGTGTCTGTGACCTCCCATCCCATACTGATAATTATAGTGTCTGTGACCTCACATCTCATATTGATAATTATAGTGTCCGTGACCTCCCATTCCATATTGATAATTATAGTGTCTGTGACCTCATATCCCATATTGATAATTATAGTGTCTGTGACCTCATATCCCATATTGATAATTATAGTGTCTGTGACCTCCCATCCCATATTGATAATTATAGTGTCTGTGACTCACATCCCATATTGATAATTATAGTGTCTGTGACCTCCCATCCCATATTGATAATTATAGTGTCTGTGACTCCCATCCCATATTGATAATTATAGTGTCTGTGACCTCCCATCCCATATTGATAATTATAGTGTCTGTGACCTCATATCCCATATTGATAATTATAGTGTCTGTGACTCCCATCCCATATTGATAATTATAGTGTCTGTGACCTCATATCCCATATTGATAATTATAGTGTCTGTGACCTCCCATCCCATATTGATAGTAATAGTGTCTGTGGCTCCCATCCCATATAGATAACTATAGTGTACATGACCTCCAATCCATTTTTGATAATTATAGTATCTGTGACTTCCATCTCATATTGATAATTATAGTGTCTGTGGCCTCCAATCCCATATTGATAATTATAGTGCCTGTGGCCTCACATCTCGTATTTATTATTATAGTGTCTGTGACCTTACATCTCATATTGATAATTATAGTGTCCGTGACCTTACATCCCATATTTATAATTATAGTGTCTGTGACCCCCATCCTGTATGGGTAATTATAGTGTCTGTGACCACCCATCCCTTATTGATAATTGTAATGTCTGTTACCTCATGTCCCATATTGATGATTATAGTGATAATTATAATGTCTGTGACCTCCCATCCCATATTGATAATTATAGTGTCTGTGACCTCATATCCCATATTGATAATTATAGTGTCTGTGACTCCCATTCCATGTTGATTATTATAATGTCTGTGACCTCACATGTTATATTGATCATTATAGTGCCTGAGACATCCATCCCAAATTGATAACTTTAGTGCCTGTGACTCCTATCCCATATTGATAATTATAGTGTCTGTGACCTCCCATCCAATACTGATAATTATAGTGTCTGTGGTCTCCAATGCCATATCGATAATTATAGTGTCTGTGACCTCGCATCCCATGTTGATAATTATTGTGTCTGTGACTCCCATCCCTTATTGATAATTATAGTGTCTGTGACCTCATATCCCATATTGATAATTATAGTGTCTGTGACCTCCCATCCCATATTGATAATTATAGTGTCTGTGACTCCCATCCCATATTGATAATTATAGTGTCTGTGACCTCCCATCCCATATTGATAATTATAGTGTCTGTGACCTCATATCCCATATTGATAATTATAGTGTCTGTGACCTCATATCCCATATTGATAATTATAGTGTCTGTGACCTCCAATCCCATATTGATAATTATAGTGTCTGTGACCTCATATCCCATATTGATAATTATAGTGTCTGTGACCTCCTATCCCATATTGATAATTATAGTGTCTGTGACCTCCCACCCCATATTGATAATTATAGTGTCTGTGACCACTCATACCATATTGATAATTAGTGTCTGTGACCTCCCATCCCATATTGATGATTATAGTGTCTGTGACCTCCAGTCCAGTATTGATAATTATAGTATGTGTGACCTCCCATCCCATATTGCTATAGTGTCTGTGACTGTTAATCCTTATTGATAATTACAGTGTCTGTGACCTCATATCCCATATTGAAAATTATAGTGTCTGTGACCTCATATCCTATATTGATAATTATAGTGTCTGCGACCTCATATCCCATATTTATAAATATAGTGTGTGTGATTCACTTCCAATATGGATAATTATAGTGCTGGTGGCCTCCCTTCCCATACTGATAATTATAGCATCTGTGACTTCCCATATTGGTAATTATGGTGCCTGTGACCTCCCATCCCATATTGATAATTGTAGTGCCTGTGACCTCATAATCTATACTGATAATTATAGTGTCTGTGACTCCCATCCCATACTGATAAATATAATGTCTGTGACCTCATATCCAATATTGATAATTATAGTGTCTGCGACCTCCCATCCCATATTTAAAATCATAGTTTCTGTGGCCTCCCTTCTCATACTGATAATTACAGTATCTGTGACCAGCCATCCCATATTGATAACTATAGTCTGTGACCTCTCTTCTCATACTAATAATTATAGTGTCTGTGACTCCCATCTCTTATTGATAATTATAGTGCCTGTGGCCTCCCATCCTGTATTGATTATTATAGTGTCTGTGACCTCACATCCAATGTTTATAATTATAGTTTATGTGACCAGCCATACCATATTCATAATTATAGAGTCTGTGATTCCCATCTGTTACTGACTAATATAATGTCTGTGACCACCCATCCCATATTAATTATACTGTCCGTGACCTCCCATTCCGTATTGATAATTATAGTGTCTTAGACCGCCCATCCCTTATTGAAAATTATAGTGTCTTTGAACGCCCATCCCATATTGATAATTATAGTGTCTGTGGCCTCATATCCCATTTTGATAATTATAATGCCCGTGACTCCCATCCCATATTGGTAGCAATAGTGTCTGTTATCTCATATCTGATATTGATAATTATAGTGTCTGTGACCTCCCATCACATATTGATAATTATAGTGTCTTTCACCTCCCTTCCAATATTGATAATTATAGTGTCTGTGTCCTCCCATCCCATATTGATAAATATAGTGTCTGTCACCATCCCACTCATATTGATAATTATAGTATCTGTGTCCACCCATCCCCTTTTGATAATAATAGTGTCTGTGACTCCCATCCCTTATTGATAATTATAGTGTCTTTGACCTCATATCCCATATTGATGATTATAGTGCCTGTGATTTCCCATCCCATATTGTGAATTATAGTGTCCATGACTTCGATCCCTTATTGATAATCATAGTGTCTGTGACCTCCCATGCCATATTGATAATTATAGTGTCTGTGACCTCATATCCCATATAGATAATTACAGTGTCTGTGACCTCATATCCCATATTGATAATTACAGTGTCAGTGACCTCCAATCCCATAATGATAATTATAGTGTCTGTGACCTCATATCCCATATTGGTAATTGTATTATATGTGACCTCCTATCCCCAATTGATAATTATAGTGCTGGTGGCCTCCCTTTCCATACTGATAATTATAGTGTCTGTGACTCCCATCCCATACTGATAAATATAATGTCTGTGACCTCATATCCAGTATTGATAATTATAGTATCTGCGAACTCCCATCCCATATTGATATATATAGTGTCTGTGACCTCACTTCTCATACTGATAATTACAATGTCTGTGACCAGCCATCCCATATTGATAACTATAGTCTGTGACCTCTCTTCTCATACTAATAATTATAGTGTCTGTGACTCCCATCTCTTATTGATAATTATAGTGCCTGTGGCCTCCCTTCCCATATTGATAATTATCGTGTCTGTGACCTCACATCCAATATTTATAATTATAGTTTATGTGACCAGCCATACCATATTCATAATTATAGAGTCTGTGATTCCCATCTGTTACTGACTAACATAATGTCTGTGACCTCCAATCCCATATTGATAATTATAGTGTCTGTGACCTCCCATCCCATATTGATAATTATAGTGTCTGTGACCTCCCATCCCTTATTGATAATTATAGTGTCTGTGACCTCCCATCCCATATTGATAATTATAGTGTCTGTGACTCATATTCCATATTGATAATTATAATGTGTGTGACTCCCATCCCATATTGGTAGCAATAGTGTCTGTTATCTCATATCTGATATTGATAATTATAGTGTCTGTGACTTGCTATCACGTATTAATAATTATAGTGTCTGTGACCTCCCTTCCAATATTGATAATTATAGTGTCTGTGTCCTCCCATCCCATATTGATTAATATAGTGTCTGTCACCATCCATCCCATATTGATAATTATAGTCTGTGTCCACCCACCCCATTTTGATAATAATAGTGTCTGTGACTCCCATCCCTTATTGATAATTATAGTGTCTTTGACCTCATATCCCATATTGATAATTATATTGCCTGTGACTCCCATCCCATATTGAGAATTATAGTGTCCATGACTCCCATCCCTTATTGATAATTATAGTGTCTGTGACCTCCCATCCCATATTGATAATTATAGTGTCTGTGACCTCATATCCCATATTGATAATTACAGTGTCTGTGACCTCATATCCCATATTGATAATTATAATGTCTGTGACCTCCCATCCCATATTGATAATTATAGTGTCTGTGACCTCCCATCCCATATTGATAATTATAGTGTCTGTGACCTCCCATCCCATATTGATAATTATAGTGTCTGTGACCTCACATCCCATATTGATAATTATAGTGTCTGTGACCTCCCATCCCATATTGATAATTATAGTGTCTGTGACCTCCCATCCCTTATTGATAATTATAGTGTCTGTGAACACCCATCCCATATTGATAATTATAGTGTCTGTGGCCTCATATCCCATATTGATAATTATAGTGTCTGTAACCTCATATCCCATATTTATAATTATAGTGTCTGTGACCTCATATCCCATATTGATAAATATAGTGTGTGTGACTCACTTCCAATATGGATAATTATAGTGCTGGTGGCCTCCCTTCCCATACTGATAACTATAGCGTCTGTGACTTCCCATCCCATATTGATAATTATGGTGTCTGTGACCTCCCATCCCATATTGATAATTGTAGTGCCTGTGACCTCATAATCTATACTGATAATTATAGTGTCTGTGACTCCCATCCCATACTGATAACTATAATGTCTGTGACCTCATATCCAATATTGATAATTATAGTGTCTGCGACCTCCCATCCCATATTTAAAATCATAGTTTCTGTGGCCTCCCTTCTCATACTGATAATTACAGTGTCTGTGACCAGCCATCCCATATTGATAACTATAGTCTGTGACCTCTCTTCTCATACTAATAATTATAGTGTCTGTGACTCCCATCCTTTATTGATAATGATAGTGTCTGTGACCTTGCATCCCATATTGATAATTATAGTGTCTGTGACATCCCATCTCATATTGATGATTTTAGTGTCTGTGACCTCCCATCCCATATTGATAATTATAGTGTCTGTGACTGTCATGCCATATTAATAATTATAGTGTCTGTGACTCCCATCCCTTATCGATAATTATAGTGTCTGTGACTCCCATCCTTTATTGATAATGATAGTGTCTGTGACCTTGCATCCCGTATTGATAATTATAGTGTCTGTGACATCCCATCCCATATTGATGATTATAGTGTCTGTGACCTCCCATCCCATATTGATAATTATAGTGAATGTGACTGCCATGCCATATTGATAATTATAGTGTCTGTGAATCCCATCTTTTATTAATAATGATAGTGTCTGTGACCTTGCATCCCATGATAATTACAGTGTCTGTGGCCTCATATCCCATATTGATAATTATGGTATCTGTAACATTCCATCCCATATTGATAACTGTAGTGCCTATGACCTCATATTCCATACTGATATAGTGTCTGTGTCTCCCAACCTATATTGATAACTATAATATCTGTGACCTCATATCCAATATTGATAAGTATAGTGTCTGCGACCTCCCATCCCATATTGAAAATTATAGTGTTTGTCACTTCCCTTCTCATACTGATAATTATAGTGTCTGTGCCTCCCATCCCTTATTGATAAGTATAGTGTCTGTGACCTCCCATCCCATATTGATAATTATAGTGTCTGTGGCCTCCCATCCCGTACTGATTATTATAGTGTCTGTGACCTCACATCCCATATTGATAATTATTGTGTATATGACCACCCATCCCATATTCATAATTATAGTATCTGTGATTCCCATCCCTTATTGATAAATATAGTGTCTGTGACCTCCCATCCCTTATTGATAATTATAGTGTATGTGAACGCCCATCCCATATTGATAATTATAGTGTATGTGGCCTCATATCTCATATTGATAATTATAGTGCCTGAGACTCCCATCCCATATTGATAGCAATAGTGTCTGTGATCTCATATCTGATATTAATAATTATAATGCCTGTGACCTCCCTTCACATATAGATAATTATAGTGTCCTTCACCTCCCTTCCAATATTGATAATTATAGTGCCTGTGGCCTCCCATCCCATATTGATAATTATAGTGTCTGTGGTCTCCCATCCCGTATTGATTATTATAGTGTCTGTGACCTCACATCCCATATTGATAATTATAGTGTCTGTGACCACCCATCACATATTGCTAATTATAGTGTCTGTGATGCCCATCCCTTATTGATAATTATAGTGTCCGTGACCTCCCATTCCATATTGATAATTATAGTGCCTGAGACTGCCCATCCCTTATTGATAATTATAGTGTCTGTGAACGTCCGTCCCATAATGAAAATAATAGTGTCTCTGGCCTCATATTCCATTTTGATAATTATAGTGTCTATGACCTCACATCCCATACCGATAATTATAGTGTCTGTGACTCTCATCCCTTATTGTTAATTATAGTGTCTGTGACCTCCCATCCCTTATTGACAATTATAGTGTCTGTGACCTCCCATCCCATATTCATAATTATAGTGTCTGTGACCTCCCATCCCATATTCATAATTATAGTGTCTGTGACATCATATTCCTTAATGATAATTATAGTATCTGTGATTTCCCATGCCATATTGATAATTATAGTGTCTGTGACCTCTCATTACATATTGATAATTATAGTGTCTGTGGCGTCCCATCCCATATTTATAGTTATGGTGTCTGTGACCCCCCATCCCAAGTTGATGATAGTGTCTGTGACCTCCGATCCCATATTGATGATTATAGTGTCTGTGAGCTCCCATCCAATATTGATATTTACAGTGTCTATAAACGCCATGCCATATTGATAATTATAGTGTCTGTGACCTCGCATCCCATATTGATAATTATAGTGTCTGTGACCTCCCAGTCCGTATTGATAATTATAATGTCTGAGACCTCCCATCTCTTATTGATAAGTATAGTGTCTGTGAACACCCATACCATATTTATAATTATAGTGTCTGTGGCCTCATATCCCATATTGATAATTATAGTGTCTGTGACCTCACATCCCATATTTATAATTATAGTGTCTGTGACCTCATATCCCATATTGATAAATATAGTGTGTGTGACTCACTTCCAATATGGATAATTATAGTGCCGGTGGCCTCCCTTCCCATACTGATAATTATAGTGTCTGTGACTTCCCATCCCATATTTAAAATCATAGTGTCTGTGGCCTCCCTTCCCATATTGATAATTACAGTGTCTGTGACCAGCCATCCCATATTGATAACTATAGTCTGTGACCCCTCTTCTCATACTGATAATTATAGTGTCTGTGACTCCCATCCCTTATTGATAATTATAGTGTCTGTGGACTCCCATCCTGTATTGATTATTATAGTGTCTGTGACCTTACATCCAATGTTGATAATTATAGTCTATATGTCCAGCCATACAGGGACATTGGGAGGCGTACGCACTGTTCTGATTTCAGTACAAGTTCTTTAGAAAAGGGGGTAGCTGAGGTAGCTTTTCTAATTAATGAACATTTCTGATTGGCCTCCTTTATTCCCAATTATTTCCCGGCCTTTTTAAAAATGTTGTTCCACTGCAATGTCCACTGATGTCATCACGTATGCGATGACGTCAGCATCATGAATAGCCTGTTGGAATTCAGCTCGAGGGGTGTGACTGCTGAATCACTGGCTTGTGTTTATATTTGTGTAGCAGCAACGTGTGTCTCGGACATCAGGTGCAGCAGCTATCCTAAAGGTAAGTGCAGAGCAGCAGAGACTATGGGTGTCATCTAGTTTTATGTATAGTGTTGTCAGGTTTTATTTTTCTATATTAGTGTTGACATTGATATTTGGTTGCTTTCACTTGCCTTTAAAGCATATTTATTGTTGCCAGCTGTATTTACTCTTATTGTGCTTCCAGTTGTTTAGCAATGCTAACGTAATGCCTGATTGTGGCAGTTGTTATCTTTTGTTCGAGCATTAAATTTGTATGCATTTCGGTATTTTTAGATGGCAGAAATTGATTGGTCAATTCTTCCTTAAATCCGGTGACAGAACTGTTTTAGTGCTTTACTTTTGGAGGGATTTGCTCTGTCTATGGGTATTCAGGCTTAATGGCCCCTATGCAGATGTGTGACTTTATTGAAGGGCTGCATTCATGGTTTAGTACATACAGTCTACAAATATGATGGCTTCTGGACTGGTGGTTAAGTTTTCATGTTACAAAGGTTTCAATCTTTAATATACTGTCATGATAGGTTTATTATGCCCGGATATGCTTTTGAGTGTTTAACGTTTTGCAGCATTCCAGAGCTATGATTACCAACTAATTGTTTTGCAGTGTGTGATTGGTCAGATTTATGTATTTTAAGCTGTGATTGGGTGCAGTTTTTACAATTATAAATGTAGCCGCGTAAGTTAAAGTTTGTGAATAGATTTTTTGTTGATATATGGCTTGCAGTAATTAGTTGCTTAGATCAACTTTCAGCTTAGGAGCTTATGTGCAAGCTGTTTGATATTTTGGTTCTACTTTTACGCGTCATAGGCTAAGTTTTTAATTATGTCATTTTATTCTTTATTGTGAGTTTTTATCCAATACGTAATTGTTGTAGTAGATTTTAACCAATCAGCTATCTTTGATTATGATCTGTTGCTTTGATATTACTATTGTAAACAGCCTTGAGTGAGTTCACTTAGCGTGAGTTTTTGATCTTTTTACATATGTTACTGCATTGGTTTAATCTTTTAAGGGCTCTATAAGTTCTCAACATATGGATCGATTTTACTTTTCTAAAGTATAAGGCCATTTAGTCTTTTAATGGCTAGGTGATTTTAATGAACAGACTGCAGCAGGGCACCAGGATCACTTACTACTGTGTGTCTGACTGTAAATATTTGAATTGAAGTGTATCTGAGTATTTGATTTGCAGGGTCTGCTTGTACTGTCTGCGACTATTTGATTTGTAGGCCTGTTTTGCTTTTTAGTTTCATTTACCACGCACCGAGCATTTGAATTATCAGTTCCGTTCAGTGGCTCAATACTTGCCTAAGGGAAGAGGGTGAGTGTGCGTGCAACTATTTGATTTGCAGGTCTGTTCTGATTTATTACTTAAACTCTGCATTTTATTCAATTACTGCATTCTGCTTTATTACTTAAACTCTGCATGTGAATTATTCAGTACATTGAGTACAGCAGGGCACCAGGTCCACTTATGACTGTGTAAGTATTTAATTTGCAGGTTCTGAAGTGTCTGAGTATTTGATTTGCAGCCGGTACTGCTTTAAATTTATACTGTGTGTGCGACTATTTGATTTGCAGGTCTGTTCTGCTTTACAATTTCATTACCACATTTAAATTATCAGGTCCGTTCACTACTTGACTTGGGGGGTGCGACTATTTGATTTGCAGGTCCATTCTGCTTTACTACTTAAACAGCCCAAATGTAATCTTTATCCACCACTGGCCAGACGCTGAGATATATTTTCTTTGAATGTGTGTTTCAATGCTGTTTCAATCAATGTGAGTTTCAAGGGCAGAGAAGTTTTAATGCTAAGTCTAGTTTTATTGTGAGACTGCATTGCTTTGTTTAGCAGATATTTATTGGTGTTTGTGCTGTAAAATGCAAAATAAAACTTTTCTGGCAAATCATTTAGGAATGGTCACTAAATAATGACAGATATATGTCATAACCTTCAGAAAAATGCATGCTAAAGCAAGACCTGTTATTCTATCAACTGTCCAGTTTATGCAAGATCAATTTTTAGTACTGTTTGTATGTTCCCTCAATATATTTGGCCTTGTCCAGATTTCATGCATTAAGAGGTTGAGAGGTACGTGCAAATAAATCGCTTTATAGAATTAGGAATATCCAAACCTCTCAACTGTCCCCAATTTTGCCTCAAAGTGTTGCTCTCCCTCTAATAATCCCTCAGCAAAATAGCAATTTTTGGAAGAAAACGTGGAGGGTTTACAATTATAAATAACTGTAATGATCAGAGTTATACATTACTTTTATTTCAAAAATGCATGTAGATTCTCTAATTTTGTCAGCTGCTCAAGTTAACAGTGCTAATATTAAAAAGGTGTCCCTTCTTTGATAGGTTCCCAGCTGTATTGTGTGGCAATTTTATATTTTTGTATCACATTTTTGGTCTGTTTTTCATAACATTGTGGTTTTCTGGCAAATTAGTGGCAAATCATTAAGGACTGAAGTTAGAAAATAATGGCAGACATTTGAGTTTCAGATTTCATATCCTTCAGAAAATTCATACTAATGCAAGACCTACTACTATTCTATTATCGTTCTAAGTTTATAAGAGCAATATTTAAAAAATGTCCCTAGTTTTGGGCCTTTGCCTCAGTTTTATTTATGGGTTTGTTGCTCTAAGAGGTTGAGAGGTATTGTGTGTGTGTGTGTGTGTGTGTGTGTGTGTGTGTGTGTGTGTGTGTGTGTGTGTGTGTGTGTGTGTGTGTAAGAGGTAGGTAGCATACCTCTCAACTGTCTAAATTTTGCAGAATGTCCAGATTTTTGCCCCATATTTTTTGTCTGTTCCTCATAAATTTTGTGGTTTTCTAGAAAATCATTGAAAGCTGAAGTTACTAAATAATGACAGACATTTGAGTTTCAGACTTCATTTCCTTTAGAAAAATTCATACTAGCACAAATCCTGTTATTCTAGCAACTTTCTAAGTTCAGGAGAGCATTATTTAATATCTGTCCCTGTTTATTTTAGGCTTTGTCCATATTACTTGCACTAAGAGGTAGGTAGGGTTGTGTGTGTGAGTGAAACACCCTAGTTAGGGGTAGCAGGTGGTTAGTAATTTACTCACCCTCAAAACCTGTACCTTAGTTACAGAAAACAAAAGCATGAATTCTCTACCCCAACTACCATGCTGCATTTTTCAAAGAACTGACTTTCAGGTTCATTTTCAACTAACTGAGTTTGAGTGAATCTATATTATATTACTGAAGAGGCATTACAGCAAATGCCTCTTCATCGACACTAAAAGAGCGAACCATGAATTATGAGAAAGGCCGTAGCTTGGCTGAGGGGGGGGGGGGGTAACAGTTTGAGAGCTGTGAGTACAAATTTGAAAATCCTAGCTACACCCCTGCAGCCATACCATATTCATAATTATAATGTCTGTGATTCCCATCTGTTATTGACTAATATAATGTCTGTGACCACCCATCCCATATTAATTATACTGTCCGTGACCTCCCATTCCGTATTGATAATTATATGTCTTAGACCGCCCTTCCCTTATTTATAATTATAGTGTCTGTGAACACCCATCCCATATTGATAATTATAGTGTCTGTGGCCTCATATCCCATTTTGATAATTATAATGCCTGTGACTCCCATCCCATATTGGTAGCAATAGTGTCTGTTATCTCATATCTGATATTGATAATTATAGTGTCTGTGACCTGCCATCACATATTGATAATTACAGTGTCTGTGACCTCCCTTCCAATATTGATGATTATAGTGTCTGTGTCCTCCCATCCTAGATTGATAAATATAGTGTCTGTCATCATCCATCCCATATTTATAATTATAGCCTGTGTCCACCTATCCCCTTTTGATAATAATAGTGTCTGTGACTCCCATCCCTTATTGATAATTATAGTGTGTGACCTCCCATCCCATATTGTTAATTATAATATCTGTGGCTTCCCATCCTGTATTGATTATTATAGTGTCTCTGACATCCTATCCCATATTGATAATTATAGTGTCTGTGACCTGCCATCCCATATTGATAATTATTGTGTGTGTGACCTCACATCCCATATTTATAATTATAGTGTCTGTGACTTCCCATCCCATATTGATAATTATAGTGTCTGCGACCTCATATCAAATATTGATAATTATAGTGTCTGTGGCCTCCAATCCCATATTAATAAATATAGTGACTGTGACCTCCCATCCCATATTGATAATTATAGTGTCTGTTTCTCCCATCTCATATTGATTTATTGTAGTGTCTGTGACCTCACATCCCATATTGCTAATTATAGTATCTGTGACCTCCCATCCCGTATTCATAATTATAGTGTCTGTGGCATCAGATCCCTTAATGATAATTATAGTGTCTGTGACCTCCCATCCTATATTGATAATTATAGTATCTCTGACCCCCATCCCATATTGATAACTATAGTGTCTGTGACATCCTGGGCGGCCACGTTGGTGCAGCATTTAGCTATGTCGCCTCACAGCAAGAGGTTCTTCGGTTCGATCCTCGGCTGGATTGCCTTCTGTGTGGAGTCTGCATGCCCTCCCTGTGGTTGCCTGCATTTCCTCCAGGTGCTCCAGTTTCCTCCCACATCCCAAAGACATGCTGTAGGTGGATTGGACACTCTACATTGGCCCTAGGCGTGAATGCGTGCATGTGTGTACCTTCCGTGGAAGTTTGGGCACCGGGCTGCCAACTCGACACAGTAAAACTCCACTGCCAATCATAAACGGACAGGTGATCTGCTGTGGTGACCTGTAACCGGGAAAAGCCAAAAGAAGAAGAATAAGAAGTGTCCGTGACATCCTATCCCACACTAATAAATATAGTGTGTGTGTGACTCACATCCAATATGGATAATCATAGTGCCTGTGACCTCCCATCACTTATTGATAAGTATAGTGTCTGTTACCGCCCATCCCATATTGATAGTTATAATGTCTGCAAATACCCATCCTATATTGATAATTACAGTGCCTGTGACTCTCATCCCTTATTGTTAATTATAGTGTCTGTGACCTCCCATCCCCTATTGATAATTATAGTGTTTGTGACCTCATATCCCATATGATAATTATAGTGCCTGTGACTCCCATCCCATATTGATAACTATAGTGTCTGTGGCCTCCCATCCCATATTGATAATTATTACACTAAGAAGTATTTATGGAAATAATCAAGGACTGAATAAGGTCCCAAAGAAGCCCAGCACCTTTGTGCCCGTCAGCCATCCTGCAGTAGAACTATTCACTAGACTTTGCAGTAACGAAGTTGAAAAGTTGAGAATGGATCCCCACACTAAATATTTTAGGAATATTTCACTTGATGAGAAACAAGCCATAAATAATTTACAAAAGAATAATAAAATCATTATGAGACCAGCAGACAAAGGGGGAGCTATAGTCATCATGGATGCTCATTGGTACACAAAAAGAATGGAAATGATGTTGAAAGATCTTAAAACATATGCAGAAGTGACACCTTCCAAGTTGAATCAAGCTATCAATCGAGTAAGTTGTCGTCTGAATGAATTGATATTGCACAGATACATTACGATGGATTTGTATAATTTTTTGGAAGTATCCAAACTGACTATACCAACGATCAATGGTCTTCCAAAAATACATAAAGACCTTTGGAATCCTCCCGTACGTCCCATAGTTTCTGGACAAGGATGGATAACAGAGAATATGTCCCTGTATGTTTGAAAAGAACTAAGGGAACTCTTGACATCTTATGATACAGTATTGAGAGACACAGATGTTTTCCTACAAAAATTGAATAGGAAAATGCGAGATATTACTGACCATCGGGATATATTACTGACAACATTAGATGTTAATAGTCTTTTCACTACAATCCCTAATGACATTGAGATAGATTCAGTACGACACATTTTATCAAAGAAGAAGACATTGGCAGAAACCCATGTCATCTGCACCTTACTAGAACAGATATTGGAGAATAACTATTTTGTGTATGATGGATGAATTTACTTACAAAAATCGGGGGTTGCCATGGGCACCCCCTGTGCTAATAGATATTCGAATTTGGTTCTTGTAAACTGGGAACTACAACATGTTCTACATCCTAACAATCCTTGGCATGAACATATTCTCTATTATGGACGTTTTGTCGATGATTTATTTATTCTATGACGAGGTAAGATTGAACAATTTGAACAGTTTAAAATTTATCTTGAGTCTACCACAACATTTTTAACATTCACTGCCAGTTTCTCTAAAGAGAGAGTCAGTTTTCTTGATGTCAATGTTATTCTTAATGGTACAGGAATTTTGGACACTGATCTACATAGAAAAGAAACATGGAGAAATCACTACTTATTAAAAAGTAGTATGCACCCAAGGCATATATCTATAAACATTATGCAAAATGAGATCAAAAGAATTAACAAGCGATGTAGCCAGAAGGACACACGAGATAAAGAAGTTACATTCTTGCAGAAGAACATGAAAAAGAGAGGTTACAAAGATCAAGACTTGAAGTTTCATGCTAATAACGAACGTAGTAGAAACACAGAAGATAAAGAGGCAATTAGACTGATATTAACTTATAGCTCAGATAACCATCAGATCCAAGATGTGGTAAAACAATTTTGGCCAGTATTAACACAAGACCTCCTTTTAAGATAAATAGTGGGTGACAGACCAAAATTTGGATACAAAAATAAAAATAATTTAAAAAGGCTATTATGTAGCAATCATAGTAATCATAAAAATCAGATAGAAGGCCATAAAGGAACATTTAGATGTGGTCGCTGCATTTCTTGTCCGTTTATAGATAGCAGTAACCAATTCACAAATCAGAGAACAAAGAAGATTTACACCTTCAATGTTAAAGCAACGTGTACTACCAGCAATGTTATCTATTTAGCTACCTGCAAATTTTGTCCTTCCTTTTATGTAGGGAAGACAATCAAATGTTTAAAAAGCGAAAACAAAGACACCAAAGGGACATTATCAATAATGATCCCCATAATGCATTGGCAACCCACATCAATAACTATAAAGATCACTCTTTTATGTTTAAAGCCATTGAGGTGGCCCATGTTTAAGGAAAGGAGATATAGAGAATATCACAGAAATGAAGGAAACTAAGTGGATAATCAATCTGAGGGCTAATCAACCCCCAGGTTTAAATAGAATAGTTCCGATAAAACCTGTCTTGAAGATGAGAAGACCTACTATAACATGATAAGATCTGCTAAAGTATTTATAATACAGAAATGGCTTTCTGTTTTTTCTATGTTATAGGACATTAGTTCTTCAGTATTTGGACCCTAATAATAATTGTTATAACAAAAACATTCAGGAGTGATGAGTTCTCACCAACGATGTCCTTCTAGCTCCACCCTACCATATTTTTGATTGGGTGTTCAAGAGGTTCGTGGCATCATGGAAACATTGACGTTTCTATTTTTAAGAAGATGCCAACTTATGGCCGTCATATTTTAAGTTTGGGGATAGTGCTTTATCTAAGCACCAATGTCAAGTCTTAGTGATTAGTATTACATGATTTTTGATAAACCTTGGCAAGGTTGTTGTTGGCAACTGTGATATTTTCCATGAACCAAAGTTCTGCGTTATTCTCAGATCATGATTACATCTATGTAAACTACGATCGGATTTTGAAGAATTTTTTCACAAGAAAAAAGTTTTTACAGTTGATCTCTTAATAAGCTCCAGATGGTCTATTTTCCTTTAATAAATTTCTTTCTTATATGAACTAGAAAGAATATTACTTTATCAAACATGACACAACCAAGTGAGAGCAAGGAGAGATTAAGGATCGCTCCCATTGGTCAATATATAAACATTTTTTGCCATTACATATTGGCTAGGACTTTCCATCCATTTTAGAGTCATAATTATGATCAACCAAGGGGCGTGTGTAAAAAGTGCCATTCGCTGTTGGTTATATTTATTATAAGCAAGATGTTGGCTTGTGAACATTTATAAGAATATCACTGTTCGTTTTCTATGAATATTTTCATACTAAAAAAGGTTCCTCATTTTTCTATCAAATCCATATGAAAAGTTTTCCATTATATACGAACTACCGGGGTCGCTAATTTACCAGCATTGATTAACTGAAGTGAAAACAGGAGCGATTAGGTTCATTGGTAAGGTTGCTGGTTGGCAACCGTGTTGTGTTTCATGAACTTCAGTTCTCCGTAATGTTCAGCCCATTGTCATCTTCATAACAACCACAGTTTGATTTTCATGAATTCTTTTACAAGAAGAAAAATGTTTTCACAGTTGTCTTTTTTTTAAAGCTTTGGATGGAAAAGCTCTTCTCATATATGAATTTGAAAGCATATTACACTATCAAGTGAAAGACAGGAGCGACCAACCATCGCTCCCATTGGCCGGTATGAATTTTTGCCATCACTCATTGGCTTTTACGTCTTTTCATACTCTTTAATAGAGTCATTATTATGACCAACTTAGCGGTGTGTATGTGTAAAAGCGTGAATTCTCATTGGTTATAGCAGCAATAAGCAAGATGTTGGCTCTTGAATATTTATAAGAAAAATACTGCCCATTTTAAATGAGCTTTTATACTAGGAAAGGGATTGCATTTGGCTTGTCAATATGTTTTAGATGAAAACTTTCCCTTTATATATGTATCACACAAGTCATTTTTTCAGTAAATTTGACCAACTTAAGCGGAAGAAAGGAGGGATTAATCACTATTTCATTGGTCTCATACGAGTTATCGCCATTGCCCATTGGCTGCAATTTTTATCTATTTTGCATATGCATCTTAGGAATCAGCTCCATGATTAACCAAAGGGCGCAATTTGAGTGTGATTTTCTATTGGCTGCATTACAACTCTACAAGAAATGCCTTGCCGATCCGACATTGGCTGTTAATGCAGCAAATTAGCATATCAAATTCAAAATGCCGTTTCAACTTAATGACAGGCGGGAATTAAATATGGTAGCATCAGATTGGAACCTTTGACTAAAAAAGGCCTGAAAGGAAGTAAAATCATTGGCTATTCATATCATGCCAGTTATTACTGGTTAATTTAATGTTGAAGTCATGATATAAAAGCAAGATTGTCCCTATTGTAGTTACGATCTGAAGAAGGTCTAACTGAAAGCGCTTATCGTATTTGGAAACTAAGGGACTTTTATTATTTTATTGTTAATTTTTATTTGGACTCAATAAATAGTTTTGGAGAACCTCTGACCTGTCACTGTGGATCTATTTGTCTTGCCTGCAGTTTTGAGTTATTACGTTAGCTTTGGTGTTCTTTTCTGCCTTGATTTGTGCATATTGATAATTATAGTGTCTGTGACCTCCCATCCCATATTGAAAATTATACTGTTTGTGGCCTCCCATCCCATATTGATAATTATAGTATCTGTGACCGCCCATCCCATATTGATAATTATAGTGTCTGTGACCTCCCAATCCATATTGATAATTATAATGTCTGAGACCACCCATCTCTTATTAATAAGTATAGTGTCTGTGAACACCCATCCCATATTGATTATTATAGTGTGTATGGCCTCATATCCCATATTGATAATTATAGTGTCTGTGATCTCACATCCCATTTTTATAATTATAGTGTCTGTGACCTTATATCCCATATTCATAAATATAGTGTGTGTGACTCACATCCAATATAAATAATTATAGTGCCTGTGACCTCACGTCCTCTACTGATATTTACAATGTCTGTGACCTTCCATCCCATATTGATAATTGTAGTGTCTGTGACCTCACGTCCCATATTGATATAGTGTCTGTGACTCTCATCCCTTTTTGATAACGATAGTGTCTGCGACCTTCAATCTTTTATTGATAATTATAGTGTCTGTGACCTCATATCCCATGCTGATAATTATAGCGCCTGTGACTGCCATCCCATATTAATAGTTATAGTGTCTGTGATCTCATATCTGATATTGATAATTATAGTGTCTGTGATTTCCCATCACATATTGATAATTATAGAGTCTGTGACCTCCCATCCAATATAGATAATTATAGTGTCTGTGGCCTCCCATCCCATATTGATCAACAAAGTGTCTGTCACCAGCCATCCCATATTGATAATTATAGTCTGTGTCCACTCATCCTATATTGATAATAATAGTGTCTGTGATGACTCCCATCCCTTATTGATAATTATAATGTCTGTGGCCAATTATATTAATTAATTATTTTGTCTGATGAAGGGCAAGTTTGCCTGAAAGCACTTACTTCTGTTTTTAATAAAATTTCAGCTGGTTTTATTTTGTGCCTCTGCTGTTGTGTTTTGGCATATTTATATTTTTGGATTTATTCTGTTTTTGGCATAAAGACTTAGGTGCAGGACTTTTCAGTTTTTTGGATTCATTGTTTGTTTGTGAATTCCTGCACACATGGCTGAGAAGAGGGGAGAAGATATAGAACTTGATTATCGTCCATTACAATCAATGCCTTCTCAAATGAATGAAAACATTAGAGGTGCATTCAGCACTTCTGTCAATCCATTCCTGCATATGGATATAAGGAGCCTGGCCTCAAGAAACATGGAATTGGACTTCAATAGCCGAGGTTTGATTGATCTCCAAGATATGCTAAATAGACTATATAGAAGTGCCACTCATTTGAAATGCTTACAGTGGCAGAGATTTCATTTAGAAGCATGCATCAAAAATAACATTGTAACCAGGGGTTTATGTGTCTGGTGTGTGCCTACACAGGGTGAGGTATACCCTGAGCTGCTTGCCAGATGGCAGGAGATACATTTACAAACCAGTTTAACATACATGAAACTGCTTATAGATTTCTTCACTCCGGAGGAGAAACAATTAGCCAGTGATGTTGAGTCTCTGAAAAGGGACATTGAGCTTCGATTTAAAGAAGAACAACATTCAGTTCGTGTCAGTGATTTATTTTACACACTAGCGGCTTTTGACACCAGGCTACAACATGTGAAATTAAAGAAACTCATATGGGATTATAATGATTTTGCAACAGGAGACATCTTTGTCTGGCCATGTGATACCAACAATGAACGACAGAGAATAGGCTCTACACAGGGTGGTAGGGAGCCTGCTTCAAACCAGCTACATGAACAGCAGCTGGTACAACAGCAACCAGCAGGACATCCAAGTGATACAGGCATGACACCCGAGAATCTGACCAGTTTGACAGCTTTGACTGAGCAGAATAACTTTCCTGAAATGAAAACGACAACACAGAACAATGGCTTCCCCATGACCGTGTTTCCGACACAGGGGGATGTAGCATCTAACAGCCAGGGAGCTCCTTTACTATTGGGAGCTAGGCCCAAAGAAACATTGGGTTTCCACAGTATAAATTTTCCGATGTTACCAGCTCCTGTGAAAAAGAAGAACTCAAAGAAATGGAGCTTTTCTCTATCACAGGGACTGAAAAGATGCAGAGTTTCACAATGACTTTGGACACTGTTGACAGTACTAATATTGTATATAATTTATCTAATGTCCAGTTATTGGTTGAGCAACTTTCAGTGCTGAATAAGGGTTTGATGTTTGTTCCAGATAATATGTCTGAGTACAGTCAGGTAATTATTGATGTCATGTGTTTTGCTAGAAATGTTTCTTTAAAAAACATGTTTTGTGATAGGGCTTGTGAATTAGTTACAGAGTTGAGAAAACCTAGTGATTTCATACCGATTAATAATGCTACGGTCACTACGTTTGTTAGGATGTGTCAGACAGAGATTGAACAATTTGTGCAGGATAAACATAGACATAGATATTATAATTTAACACAAGAGCAATGCACTGCAATTAAATCAGCTGATAAGGGAGGGGCTATTGTCATTTTAAATAAGAATGATTATTGTGACAAACTTTGTTTGTTGCTGAGTGATACATCTACTTTTGTACCTCTATCTCTTGCGATGGTAAACACTTTAAGAAATAAAATTAGGACCTGGCTAATGAACATGCAGAAAAGTGGTTTGTTGGTGAAATCCCAATATGAATTCCTTCACATTGAACATCCAAGGATTCCTGAGTTCAAGGGTTTACCTAAGCTACATAAAGATGGCTCCAACCCTCCCCTGAGACCTATTGTCTCGGGGAGGGGTTGAGGCACTGAAAATGTGTCTATTTGGGTAGAATGTGCCCTAAGACCGGTGGTTGAGTTATACCCCAGGATTTTGAGAGACACAGCACATTTTTTAACCAGCTTGTCTTGTTATATGGAGAGTTCAAAATGTTCAGATTATATGTTTGTCACATTGGATGTGAAAAATCTGTTTACTGTGATTGACAATGACTATGGGCTCAAAGCCATAGAACATGTTTTGGCAAATAAAGCATAGTTGGATGATGTCAGCAATGAAAGAGTTTGTAGATTGCTGGCTTTGATACTTGAGTATAATATTTTCACATGCCAAGGGAATTATTATAGGCAGGCTCAGGGTGTTGCTATGGGCACACCCTGTGCTAATTCTTATGCTAATCTTGTATTAGCCTTTTGGGAGGATGAGGTGATTTTTCAACACATGCATCCTTGGTCTGACAATTTGGGACATTATGTTCGTTTTGTCAATGATGTTTTCTTTTTGTGGAAGGGCACAGTTGGGCAGTTATTTTCTTTTGTGGGTTATATTGAAAACACCACAGAGTTTTTTAGGTTTCTCTGTTAGTTCTTCAACGTCTGATATTGATTATTTGGAAGTACATTTAGTGAAAGATACATTAAGTAAGATAGATACTATGTTATACAAGAAGCAATGTTGGAAAATAGTTTGCTTTCCTTTGACAGCATGCAGCCTAGACATACTTTCAAGAACATAGTGAAAGGACAGGTCCATCAGATTTCTCGGCTTTGTACAAGTGAGGAACGGTTTAACATTGAAACTGATGTCCTTATGGGTAATCTATTAGTAAGAGGATATGATAGACAGTTGATAGATAGGTCCTTGGAAGAAATTAGAATCAAGCGTGATGGAACCGCTAAACCGTGGTATCATAGGGGTACCAATGGAGGTACTATTAAAAGACACAATAGATTTGGTCCTCCATGAGGACAATTACTGCTTACATATAGCAGTGATATAGGGGGGATTTGTGACATTATACAACGTAACTGGAAAATGTTACAATCAGATCACAGGATAGCAGCGATAGTTGGGGATAGACCTAGGTTCACTTTCAGAAGGAATAGAAATTTGAAGGACATGCTTTGCAAGGAACCTATGTCCAACATATCCATTATTATGAAAACTGGACGTGTAGGGACATATCCATGTCATGGTTGTAGGGCTTGTACCCACATTTGTGCTAACAATTCTTTTGTACATCCTAGAACAGGATGGACCTGTTCACTGAGGGGATATGCCAACTGTAGAACTAGGAATATAGTTTATTTAGGTACATGTCAACAGTGTAGTTCATTTTATGTTGGTAAGACCAACTGCATGCTGAAGGAAAGAATATTTGGGCACTTGTATGACATCATGACGTACGGAATGCCCTAGCATTGCATATCTCAGAATGTTCAGACCATTTTTTTAAGTTTATGGTGCTACAAGTGATGCATAAAAATATAAGAGGTGGGGATTTAGTTAATGAAACTGAGTGTAGTGAATCAAGGTGGATTATAAGACTTGGGGCTAACAAGAGTCCTGGTTTAAATGTAACTGTGCCTTTAAAATCTGTTCTGAGAAAAAAGAGGGTAAACTGCTGAATGTGACTGGACAACAGTATGTTTAATGTTGGTTTTTAACTGTCTTTTATTGTCTGATGAAGGGCATGTTTGCCTGAAAGGGCTTACTTCTGTTTTTAATAAAATTTCAGCTGGTTTTATTTTGTGCCTCTGCTGTGGTGTCTTTTGCCATATTTATATTTTTGGATAATGTCTGTGGCCTCCTGTCCCATATTGATAGATATAGTGTCTATGGCCCCCCATCCCGTATTGATTATTATAGTGTATGTGACCTCATATCCTATATTGATAATTATGGTGTCTGTGACCACCCATCCCATATTGATAATTATAGTGTCTGTAATTCCCATCCCTTATTGATAAAGTGTCTGTGACCTCCCATCACATATTGATAATTATAGTGTCCGTGACCTCCCATTCCACATTAATAATTATACAATGAACCCCCGTTAATATGCCAAAACATGTACGCTGAGTGGCCAGTGTGCCCGTTGTAAATCCTACACTATACCAACGGAAAAAGGTGCGGTCTCCCAGACTTTTTTCCGTTAGTATAAAGTGTCCAAAACCTTTTAATAAATAAAAAAATAAGAAAACACAAACAGAGCAACAGAGACTTTCTTTTCTCTGTTGCTTCTGTTTCAAAGCATTGATGTACTGGATATGCCTAGGAACGCAAGTCCCATATGCATGCACAGTACATCAACACAAGGAAGCAGTATACCACCACCGGCGGAAGAACAGTAATGCGCCATTATACAAAGACATTATTTAAGTATTTTTTAAAATAATGTCATTGTATAATAGCAATAACCAATTCCGTGGTTGTGGTATATTGAAATGTACCCACTGCTGGTTTTCTTTAATCACACATATTGATAACTATAGTGTCTGTGTCCTCCCATCCCATATTGATAATTATAGTGTCTGTGACCTCCCATCCCATATTGATAATTATAGTGTCTGTGACCTCCCATCCCTTATTGATAATTATAGTGTCTGTGACCTCCCATCCCTTATTGATATTTATAGTGCCTGTGACGTCATCTGCCATATTGATAATTATAGTGCCTCTGACTCCCACCCCATGTTGATAACTGTAGTGTCTGGCACCTCATATTCAATTTTGATAGTTATAGTGTCTGTGACCTCCCATCCCATATTGATAATTACAGTATCTGTGACTTCCATCCCATATTGATAATTATAGTGTCTGTGACTCCCATCCCATATTGATAGTTATAGTGTCTGCGGCGTCCCATCCCATGTTTATAATTATAATGTCTGTGAACTCACATCCCATATTGATCATTATAGTGTCTGTGATCTCCCAACCCTTATTGACAAGTATAGGGGCTGTGACTCCCATCCTATATTGATAATTATAGTGTCTGTGGCCTCCTATCCCATATTGATAATTATAGTCTCTGTGGCGGCCCATCTCATATTTATATTTACAGTGTCTGTGACCTCCCATCCCAAGTTGATGATTATAGTGTCTGTGACCTCCCATTCATACTGATAATTATTGTGTGTGTGACCACCCATCACATATTGATAATTATACTGTCCGTGACCTCCCATTCTGTATTGATAATTATAGTGTCTGAGGCCACCCATCCCTTATTGATAATTATAGTGTATGTGAACGCCCATCCCATATTGATAATTATAGTTTCTGTGGCCTCATATCCCATAATGATAATTATAGTGCCTGTGACTCCCATCCCATATTGATAGCAATAGTGTTTGTGATCTCATATCTGATATTGATAATTATAGTGTCTGTGACCTCCTATCACATGCTGATAATTATAGTGTCTGCGACCTCCCATCCCATATTGATAATTATAGTCTCTGTGGCAGCCCATCTCATATTTAAATTTACAATGTCTGTGACCTCCCATCCCAAATTGATGATTATAGGGTCTGTGACCTCCCATTACTTAATGAGAAGTTTAGCGTCTGTTGCCTCCCGTCCTATATTGATGGTTATACTGGCTACGACCTGCCATTCTGTAATTATAGTGTCTGTGACTTCCCATCCCATACCGATGATTATAGTGTCTGTGACCTCCCATCCCATATTGATAATTATAGTATTTGTAACCTCCCATCCGATATTGATAATTATAGTGTCTGTGACCTCCCATCCCTTATTGATAATTATAGTGTCTGTGACCTCCCATCCCTTATTGATATTTATACTGCCTGTGACGTCATATGCCATATTGATAATTATAGTGCCTCTGACTCCCACCCCATGTTGATAACTGTAGTGTCTGGCACCTCGTATTCAATTTTGATAGTTATAGTGTCTGTGACCTCCCATCCCATATTGATAATTACAGTATCTGTGACTCCCATCCCATATTGATAATTATAGTGTCTGTGACTCCCATCCCATATTGATAATTATAGTGTCTGTGACCTCCCATCCCATATTGATAGTTATAGTGTCTGCGGTGTCCCATCCCATGTTTATAATTATAATGTCTGTGAACTCCAATCCCATATTGATGATTATAGTGTCTGTGATCTCCCATCCCTTATTGATAAGTGTAGGGGCTGTAACTCACATCCTATATTGATAATTATAGTGTCTGCGGCCTCCCATCCCATATTGATAATTATAGTCTCTGTGGCTGCCCATCTCATATTTATATTTACAGTGTCTGTGACCTCCCATCCCAAATTGATGATTATAGTGTCTGTGACCTCCCATCCATACTGATAATTATAGTGTGTGTGACCACCCATCACATATTGATAATTATACTGTCTGTGACCTCCCATTCTGTATTGATAATTATAGTGTCTGTGGCCACCCATCCCTTATTGATAATTATAGTGTATGTGAACGCCCATCCCATATTGATAATTATAGTGTCTGTGGCCTCATATCCCATATTGATAATTATAGTGCCTGTGACTCCCATCCCATATTGATAGCAATAGTGTTTGTGATCCATATCTGATATTGATAATTTTAGTGTCTGTGACCTCCTATCACATGCTGATAATTATAGTGTCTGTGACCTCCCATCCCATATTGATAATTATAGTCTCTGCGGCAGCCCATCTCATATTTATATTTACAATGTCTGTGACCTCCCATCCCAAATTGATGATTATAGTGTCTGTGACTTCCCATTACTTAATGAGAAGTTTAGTGTCTGCTGCCTCCCGTCCCATATTGATGGTTATACTGGCTGTGACCTGCCATTCTGTATTGATAATTATAGTGTCTGTGACCTCCCATCCCATACTGATGATTATAGTGTCTGTGACCTCCCATCCCATATTGATAATTATAGTATTTGTAACCTCCCATCCAATATTGATAATTATAGTGTCTGTGACTCCCATCCCTTATTGATAATGATAGTGTCTGTGACCTCACATCCCATATTGATAATTATAGTGTCTGTGACCTCCCAATCCATATTGATAATTATAATGTCTGAGACCTCCCATATCTTATTGATAAGTATAGTGTCTGTGAACGCCCATCCCATATTGGTAATTATAGTGTCTGTGGCCTCATATCTCATATTGATAATTATAGTGTCTGTGACTTCCCATCCCATATTGATAATTATAGTGTCTGTGACCTCCCATCCCTTATTGATAAGAAGTGCCTGTGACCTCCTGTCTCATCTTGATAATTATGGTGTCTGTGACCGCACATCCCATATTGAAAATCATAGTGTCTGTGGCCTCCCTTCCCATATTGATAATTACAGTGCCTGTGACCAGCCATCCCATATTGATAACTATAGTCTGTGACCTCCCTCCCTTCTCATACTGATAATTATAGTGTCTGTGACACCTATCCCTTATTGATATATATATATAATGTGTGTGACCTCCCATCCCATATAGTTAATTATAGTGTCTGTGGCCTCCCATCCCATATTGATTATTGACAAATCGTATTTTCAACAAATCCCGTACTGGCAAATTTTTAATTGCTATGGAAATCCAATGTAACTAGTGTCTATATATTTTAACTGTGGAGCTTTTCTCCCCGGGCCTCCACTGAAAATGGGCCTACATCCAGTCAGACACTCCTAGTCAACAAAAGTAAGTAAGTAAATAAATAAATAATTATTATAGTGTCTGTGACCACACATCCAATGTTGATAATTATAGTGTATGTGACCACCCATATCATATTCATAATTATGGTGTCTGTGATTCCCATCTGTTATTGATGAATATAGTATCTGTGACCACTCATCCCATATTGATAATTATTCTGTCCATGACCTCCCATTCTGTATAGATAATTATAGTGCCTGAGACCGCCCATTCCTTATTGATAATTATAGTGTATGTGAACGCCCATCCCATATTGATAATTATAGTTTCTGTGGCCTCATATCCCATATTGATAATTATAGTGCCCGTGACTCCTATCCCATACTGACAGCAATAGTGTCTGTGATCTCATATCTGATATTGATAATTATAGTGTCTGTGACCTCCCATCACATATTGATAATTATAGTGTCTGTGACCTCCCTTCCAATATTGATAATTATAGTGTCTGTGGCCTCACATCCCATATTGATATAGTGCCTGTCTCTAGCCACCCCATATTGATAATTATAGTCTGTGCCCACCCATCCCATTTTGATAGCAATAGTGTCTTTAACTCCCATATTGATAATTATAGTGCCCGTGACTCCTATCCCATACTGACAGCAATAGTGTCTGTGATCTCATATCTGATATTGATAATTATAGTGTCTGTGACCTCCCATCACTTATTGATAATTATAGTGTCTGTGGCCTCCCATCCCATATTGGTAGTTATAATGTCAGTGGCCTCCCATCCCATATTGATTATTATAGTGTCTCTGACCTCACATCCCATATTGATAATTATGGTGTCTGTGACCACCCATCAAATATTGATAATTATAATGTCTGTGATTCCCATCCCTTATTGATAAAGTGTATGTGACCTCCCGTTCCGTATTGATAATTATAGTGCCTGAGACTGCCCATCCCTTATTGATAATTATAGTGTCTGTGAACGTCCATCCCATATTGAAAATTATAGTGTCTGTGGCCTCATATCCTATTTTGATAATTACAGTGTCTATGACCTCACATCCTAGATTGATAATTATAGTGTCTGTGACATCATATCACATATTGTTAAATATAGCTTGTGTGACTCACATCCAATATGGATAATTATAGTGCTTGTGGCCTTCCATCCCCTACTGATAATTATAGTGTCTGTGACCTACCATCCCATATTGATAATTATAGTGTCTGTGACCTCCCATCTCCCATTCTATATTGATAATTATAGTGTCTGTGACTCTCATCCCTTATTGTTAATTATAGTATCTGTGACCTCCCATCCCATATTGATAATTATAGTATTTCTGGCCTCACATCTCATATTGATAATTACAGTGTCTGTGACCTTCCACCCCTTATTGAGAATTATAGTGTCTTTGACCTCCCATCCCTATTGATAATTAGATTCTGTGACCTCCCATCCCATATTAATAATTATAGTGTCTGCAACCTCATATCAAATATTGATTATTATAGTGTCTCTGACCTCCAATCCCATATTAGTAAATATAGTGACTGTGACCTCCCATCCCATATTGATAATTATAGTGTCTGTTTTTCCCCATCTGATATTGATTATTATAGTGTCTGTGACCTCAAATCCCATATTGCTAATTATAATATCTGTGACCTCCCATCCCATATTCATAATTATAGTGTCTGTGACTCCCATCCCATATTGACATTTATAGTGTCTGTGGCCTCCCATCCCATATTGATAATTTTAGTGTCTGTGACTCCCATTCCATTTTGATGATTATAGTGTCTGTGACCTCCCATCATTTACTAATAAGTATAGTGTCTGTTACCTCCCATCCCATATTGATAGTTATAGTATCTCCAAACTCCCATCCTGTATTGATAATTATAGTGTCTGTGACTCTCATTTCTTATTGTTAAGTATAGTGTCTGTGACCTTCCATCCCTTATTGATAATTATAGTGTTTGTGACCTCATATCCCATATTGATAATTATAGTGCCTGTGACTCCCATCCCATATTGATAACTATAGTGTCTGTGGCCTCCTATCCCATATTGATAATTATAGTGTCTGTGACCACCCATCCCATATTGATAATTATACTGTCTGTGGCCTCCCATCCCATATTGATAATTATAGTGTCTGTGACCTTCCAATCTGTATTGATAATTATAGTGTCTGAGACCGCCTATCTCTTATTAATAAGTTTAGTGTCTGTGAATGCCCATCCCATATTGATAATTTTTATGTCTATGGCCTCATGTCCCGTATTGATAATTATACTGTCTGTGACCTCACATCCCATATTTATAATTATAGTTTCTGTGACCTTATATCCCATATTCATAAATATAGTGTGTGTGACTCCAATATGGATAATTATCACCAGCCATCCCATATTGATAATTATAGTCTGTGTCCACTCATCCCATATTGATAATAATAGTGTCTGTGACTCCCATCCCTTATTGATAATTTTAGTGTCTGTGGCCTCACATCCCATATTGATAGTTATATTGTCTATGCCCCCCCCATACCGTATTGATTATTATAATGTCTGTGACCTCATATCCCATATTGATAATTATGGTGTCTGTGATGACCCATCCCATATTGATAATTGTAGTGTCTGTAATTCCCATCCCTTATTGATAATTAAAGTGTCTATGAACTTCCATCACAAATTGATAATTATAGTGTCCGTGACCTCCCATTCCATACTGATAATTATACAATGACTTTCCATTAATATTCTAAAAACATGTACACTGATTGGCCAGCATGCCCGCTGTAAATCCCACAATATACCAACGGAAAAAGGTCCGCCCAGGCTTTTTTCCTTTTGTATAAAGTGTCCAAAACCTTTTTTTTTTAATAAATAAAAAAATAAAAATAAAAAAATGGAGCAATGGAGACATTCTTTTCTCCGTTGCTTCCATTTCAAAGCATTAATGTACTGGGTATGTGTAGGAATGGAAGTCCCATATGCATGCGCAGTTTATCAACACAATGAAGCAATATACCACCACCAGTGGAAAAAATGTAATGCGCCGTTTTACAAAAACATTATTTAAGAAAAGTAAGTATTTTTTTTCTTAAATAATGTCATTGTATAATAGCAATAACCAACTCCGTGGTTGTGGTATATTGAAATTTACCCATGGTTGGTTTTATTTAATCACACATATTGATAACTACAGTGTCTGTGGCCTCCCATCCCATATTGATAATTATAGTGTCTGTGGCCTCCCATCCCTTATTGATAATTATAGAGTCTGTGGCCTCCCATCCCATATTGATAATTATAGTGTCTGTGACCTCCCATCCCATATTGATAATTATAGTGCCTGTGACTCCCATCTCATATTGATAATTAGAGTGTTTGTGGTGTCCCATCCCATATTGATAATTATAATGTCTGTGACTCCCATCCCTATTGATAACTGTAGTGTCTGTGTCTCCCTTCCCATATTGATTATTATAGTGTCTGTGACCTCCCATCCCATATTCATAACTATAGTGTATGTGGCATTATATCCCTTAATGATAATTATAGTGTCTGTGACTTCCCATCCCATATTGATAATTATAGTGTCTGTGACCTCCTATCCCATATTGATGATTTTAGTGTCTGTGACCTCCCATCCCTTATTGATAAGTATAGGAGCTTTGACACCCATCCTATATTGATAATTATAGTGTCTGTGGACTCACATCCCATATTGATAATTATAGTGTCTGACCTCCCAACCCATATTGATAATTATAGTGTCTGTGGTGGCCCATCTCATATTTATATTTACAGTGTCTGTGACCTCCCATCCCAAATTGATGATTATAGTGCCTGTGACTCCCATCTCATATTGATTATTATAGTGTCTATGAGCTCACATCCCATATTGATAATTAGAGTGTGTGTGACCTCCTGTCCCATAATGATAATTATAGTGTCTGTGACCACCCATCCCTTACTGATAATTATAGTATCTGTGACCTCCCATCACATATTAATAATTATAGTGCCTGTGGCCTCCCATCCCATATTGATTATTATAGAATCCATGACCTTCCATCTATTATTGATAATTATAGTGCCTGCGACTTCTCATCCCATATTGATAATTATAGTGTCTGTGTCTCCCATCCTTTATTGATAATAATAGTGTCTGTGACCTCGCATCCCATATTGGTAATTATAGTGTCCGTGACCTCCCAATCTGTACTGATAATTATTTCACAAAATCAGTGTGCCACGCAGTCGCAGCCCTTAAGACTAAATAACACACCCAACACACGAGTAATAGGTGACTCTATAGTCAGGCACACTGACGTCCCGCTCACTAGGCTGAACAAGGAGAAGGTTACTGTAAGCTGTCTGTCGGGTGCCAGGATCCGCCACATAACACAAGCACTCAGGCCACTCCAAAACAAGTGCAAATATGACTCTATCGTTGTCTATGTTGGTGTGAATGACCTGAGACATACCTCCCTGGACTACATGAAAAGAGACATGGAGGAGCTCTCTGATCACTTAGCCCTGGCCGGTATGACCCTGACCCTGAGTAGCATACTGCCCTCACCTAGAATAAAGAAAAAATCATCAGTTTCAACAATTGGCTAAGCTTCTGGTGTCGTTCTAAGGGGATCCAGTGTCTGTCGGCCTGGGATGACATGCTAGACAAGCCACGTTGCTTCGCAAGAGACAGCTTGCACCTGTCACCCTTAGGCTTTCGAATACTGTCCAAGGCTCTTGCCGCCCCCATAGTGCCTTTTTTAGGCAAGGCTCAAAAAACAAACCCACCTCCTTAAACAGCACAATAAACCAAAAACTGAGGGTAATGCTACTCAATGCCAGAAGTCTAAACCTCAAAATGTACGCACTTGAGGCACTCCTCAGTATGGAGGAAATCGATATCTGTGCAGTAACAGAAACCTGGTTTAAGGCTCCAGAGAGCACCCCAGCACTACCAGGCTACAACTCATACCATACATTTCATCCACAAAACCCAGACAGAAATACAAAAGGCAGGGGCGTATCCATATTCATCAAGGATACCCACACATAAACTGATCACTCAGAATATTCACATCCTGACCCCACCCCCAGACAAGGAAACCACAGTGAAAAACTTTTCAAAAGCAAACTTCCCACTACCTAAGACCGAGGTGATAAGTTTCAAAGCCCCCATGGTAAAGGATAATGCTGTCCAAGCTGCAGAATCCTTTACAAATGCACTCTATGACCATCTACAAGAGTGCATGGATTGGGCTATTCCAAGCAAAATCAAGACTCACTCCTCCAAATAGAGGAAACCTGTCTGGTGGACCCCTGCCTTAAATAAGCTATACAATAGAAGGAGGAAACTAGTACAGAATAGAGCAAAATCACAAGAAAAGAAGAAATCCCTGATCAGTATCAGCAAGAAACTACGATCCCTCATAAAATCATCCAAGGCTAGCTTCAAAAAAAGAAATTGCCAAAGACTCTAAAGATAACCACAAAGCATTCTTTAGCTACGTCAAAAATCTAAGTGGCAACTCTCAGATCTGCTCTGCAGAATGGCACAAAATACACTGAACCGACGGACATTGCCAACATCCTGGCTGACAGGTTCAGTGCAAACTTCCCTCCCCCCTCAACCCCAAAAGGGACCTTGACCATTCCTGAAAAATGTAGAGCCTCAGTAATCACAGACACACAGGTTAAAACAGCCCTCTCCAAAGCCAAAAACACAGCATCACTGGGACCAGATGGTGTCCCAGGCTGCCTCTTACACGAGCTCCAAAAAGAACTAACCCCTCACCTTAATACACTGTTCAGACTCAGCCTTTCCACAGGCTATGTTCCCATGGAATGGTATACAGCAACAGTTACCCCACTCCACAAAGGTGGAGCCACAATGGACCCAGGGAACTATCGCCCTATAAGCCTGACTAGCTTGGTCTGTAAAGCTATGGAGCACATCATCATGGAACTCATTAACAAAGAGATTGGGAACCTCCAAACATTGGACCCTACCCAATTCAGCTTTGTTAAGGGCAGATTTTGCCTCTTAAACCTGGTAGGCTTCTTTGAAACAGTTACCAAGGCTATAGATGAGTGAAAGGTGGTCCACACAGCCTACCCAGACCTCGGCAAGGCCTTTGACACCATTCCCCACTCTGGTGTTATAGACAAGCTCACCGGCCTGAACATTAACCCCTACGTCACGAGATGGGTTGCCAACTATCTCACAGATAGAACCCACTCAGTAAGAGTTGTGGGTGCTAGGTCCGACTCTAAACCAGTTACAAATGGTGTCCCCAGGACTCAGTCCTGGGATCCCTCCTGTTCAGTATATACTTCTCTGAGGTACAGGCAAACACAGGAGGGCTGTGGCTTACCAAGTTCGCAGATGACTGCAAATTAGGGGCTATTATCGACTCACCGGCTGGCAGAGACATTCTCCAGAAGGGTCTCACTGAGACGGATACCTGGTGTCAGAATCATGGCCTCAAGCTAAATGCTAAAAAGTGCATAGTCATCCCCTTTGGGAAAAACAAAGTACCCACAAACTACTCTAAATATGGAAGATGTAATTAGAGATCTGGGGACCTAAGTGGATAGTAATCTCTCCTTTGATAACCACATTGCTAAAGTGGTTAGAAAATCCTTCTATGTGGCACACCTAGTCACAAAAGGGTTCACATCTTGATCAAAAGAGGTTATTGTGCCCCTCTACTCATCTCTTAACAGGCCCATTATAGAGTACAATGCCCCATTTGAGATGTACCTTACTACACACCTGCAACAGCTGGAAAGACCACAGAAGTACCTCACCAAGAGGATTACTGGCCTCAAACAGATGCCCTATGCAGCTCGACTAAAGAAACCCCAGCTGTACTCGGTTGCATATTGCCTACTCAGAGGTGATCTCTGCCTGACATACAAGGCCATGTCAAACCCAGAACTGATGGACATGCTACACCTAAAGAAAATCAAATACCTTAGAGACACACGCTCTAGAGATCTAAACCTCACCACAACAATAAATAGGACATGCTGGAGGGATAGGTTCCTGTCCCAGAGACTTCCCTTGCTCTGGGACAAGATTCCAATCTACATTAGGCAGAGCACCTCACTTGACCATCTTCAAGAAAAATTTTGACGAGTGGATGGGAAACCGAAAATTTACTCCGGGGATGATTTCAGTGGTTCTGCTGACAGAGGCACAGGAAACTAATCTAAAAGGGTGGCGAAACCCAACACATTCTGGCTAGGCTTATAAATGCCCTCGGGCAGATAGCCTAGTACATACCTATTAACCTATGAACCTATGTCTCAGACCTCCCATTTCTTATTGATAAGTGTAGTGTCTGTGAACGCCCATACCATATTGATAATTATAGTGTCTGTGGCCTCATATCCCATATTGATAATTATAGTGTCTGTGACCTCACATCCCATATTGATAATTATATTGTCTGTGACCTCCCATCCCTTAGTGATAAGAATAGTGCCTGTGACTTCCAGTCCCATATTGATAATTATGGTGTCTGTGACCTCTCATCCCATATTGATAATTGTAATGCCTGTGACCTCATATTCCATACTGATAATTACAGTGTATGTGACTCCCATCCCATATTGATAACTATAGTGTCTGTGACCTCATATCCTATATTGATAATTATAGTGTCTGTGACCTCCCATCCCACATTGATAACTATAGTGTCTATGACCTCCCGTCCCATATTGAAAATTAGAGTGTCTGTGGCCTCCCATCCCATATTGATAATTATAGTGTCTGTGACCAGCCATCCCATATTGATAACAGGTCTATATTGCAACGTCGAACTAAAACATGTTTGAACATTGTAATGTTGAACTCTAAAGTCTGAAAGTGGAAAATAGCAAAGCTACGGCACATCGATTTTTTTCCCAGGGGAAAAAAATGGTGGGCTGTTTTCAGGGCTTTGCTACTTCCTCCACTGTGGCGCGATCTCGGAGTTGGTATATTTAAGTAGGGCTGTGTGGGGATGCAGCCAACCATGTTGGGGGTTTGGGGAGTGTGGGGGGTGATGCCCCCATTTTTCAGTTTAGGTTTAAGGTTAAGTTTTTTTTTTTCACGGAACAACGATTTTTCTCCCTGTGAAAAAAAAAATCACTGTTCTGTGCTTTTGTTTTTTTTTGGGTTTCGAACATAACGGTTCGATATTACACCGATCGAACTTTTGTAAGTTCGACATTGTGATATAGACCCATTGATAACTATAGTCTGTGAAATCCCATCGCATTCTGATAATTATAGTGTCTGTGACTCCCATCCCTTATTGATAAGTATAGTGTCTGTGACCTCCCATCCCATATTGATAATTATATTGTCTGTGACCTCCCATCCCGTATTAATAATTATATTGCCTTTGACCTCAAATACCATATTTATAATGATAGTGTCTGTGATCGCACATCCTATAATGATAATTATAGTGTCTGTGACCTCACATCCCATATTGATAATGATAGGGTCGGTGACCATCCATCCCTTATTGATTATTAATATTTGTGACCTCTCTTCCCATATTGATGAGCATAGTGTCTGTGACATCCCATCCCATATTGATAATTATAGTGTTTGTGGCCTCCCATCCCATATTGATAAGTATAGTGTCTGTGACTCATCCTTTATTCATAATTGTAGTGTCTGTGACCTGCCATCCCTTATTGATAATTATAGTGATTGTGACCTCATATCCCATATTGATAATTATAGTGCCTTTGACTTCCATCCCATGTTGCTAACTTTTGTGTCTGGCACTTTATATCCAATATTGATAATTATAGTATCTGTGACCTGCCATCCCATATTGATAATTATAGTGTTTGTGGCCTCCCATCCCATATTGATATTTATAGTGTCTGTGACCTCACATCCCATATTGATAAGTATAGTGTCTGTGACTTATCCTTTATTCATAATTATAGTGTCTGTGACCTGCCATCCCTTATTGATAATTATAATGATTGTGACCTCATATCCCATATTGATAATTATAGTGCCTTTGACTTCCATCCCATGTTGATAACTTTTGTGTCTGGCACTTTGTATCCGATATTGATAATTATAGTGTCTGTGACCTGCCATCCCATATTTATAATTATAGTGTCTGTGAACTCACATCTCATATTGATAATTGTAGTGTCTGTGAACACATATCTCATATTCATAATTATCGTGTCTGCGACCTACCATCCCATATTAATAAATATAGTGACTGTGACATTCCATCCAATACTAATAATTATAGTGGCTGGGTCTCCCATCTCATATTGATGATTACAGTGTCTGTGACCTCACATCCCATATTGCTGGTTATAGTATTTGTGACCTCCCATCCCATATTCATAATTATAGTGTCTGTGGCATCATATCCCTTGATGATACTTATAGCGTCTGTGACCTCCCATCCCATATTGATAATAATAGTGTCTTTGACCTCCCATCCCTTATTGATAAGAATAGTGCCTGTGATCTCCTGTCCCATATTTATAATTATGTTGTCTGTGGCTTCCCATCTCATACTGATAATTGTAGTGCCTGTGAACCCCCATCCCATATTGATTATTATAGTGTCTGTGATTCTCATCCCTTATTGATAATTAAAGTGTCTGTGACCACCCATCTCATATTGATAATTATGGTGTCCGTGACCTCACATCCCATATTTATAATTATAGTGTCTGTGACCTCATATCCCATATTGATAAATATAGTGTGTGACTCATATCCAGTAGGGATAATTATACTGCCTGTGGCCTCCCATCCTCAACTGATAATTATTGAGAATTATAATGTCTGTGACCTTATATCCCATGTTGATGAATATAGTTTGTGTGACTCACATCCGAGATGGATAATTATAATGTCTGTGACGTCCCATCCCATATTGATAATTATAGTGACTGTGACATCCCATCACTTATTGAGAAGTATAGTGTGTGTAACCTCCCGTCCCATATTGATAGTTATAGTGCCTACGGCCTCCCATCCAATATTGATAATTATAGTGTCTGTGACCTCCCATTCTGTATTGATAATTATAGTGCCTGAGACTGCCCATCCCTTATTCATAATTATAGTGTCTGTGAACATCCATCCCATATTGAAAATTATAGAGTCTCTGGCCTCATTTTGCATACTGATAATTATTGTGTCTGTGACCTCACATCCCATATTGATAATTATAGTGTCTGTGATCTCATATCCCATGTTGATGAAGGTAGTTTGTGTGACTCACATCCAATATGGATAATTATAGTGTCTGACATCCCATCCCATGTTGATAACTATAGTGACTGTGACCTCCCATCACCTTTTGAGAACTATAGTGTCTGTAACCTCACATTCCATACTGATAGTTATAGTGTCTATGACTCTCATCTCTTATTGTTAATTATAGTGTCAGTGACCTCCCATCCCTTATTGATTATTATAGTGTCTGTGACCTCACATCCCGTATTTATACTGCGGTGGTGGTGCTGCGGTAGCGCTGTCGCCTGACAGTAAGACGTTGTCCCATTCGATTCTCAGCTAGAGCGTCTTCTGTCTGGAGACATGTGTTAATGGGCGTACCTTCATTGAAGGTTGTGCGTCAGGGCTGGCAACTCGGCATTTAAAAATCTAGTGCCAATCATTAGCGGACCGGAGTTCCGCTGTGGCGACCCCTAACCGGGAAAAGCCAAAAGACACAACAAAAGTGTCTGTGACTTATAGGTTCATAGGTTCATAGTTAGGTACTAGGCTATCTGCCCTAGGGCATTTATAAGCCTAGCCAGAGTGTGTCAGCTTTCACCGCCCCATTGATTAATTAACTGAGCCTCTGTCAAGAAGAGCCAATGAAGTGATCCCAGGGGTATATTTTCTGTTACCCATCCACTCATCAAGGTTTGTCTTGAAGAGTGTTAGTGAGGGGCTCTGCCTAATGTAGTTAGAAATTTTGTTCCAAAGCATGGGGAGTCTCTGTGACAGAAATCTATCCCTCCAGCATGTTCTATTTATTGGTGTGGCAAGGTTTAGCTCACTAGAGCGAGTGGCTTGCAGTGACTTGGATTTCTTTATGTGGAGCATGTCCATCAATTCTGAGTTGGACATGGCTTTGTAAGTCAGGCAGAGATCACCTCTGAATAAGCGATATGCCACTGAGTACAGCTGGAGTTTTTCCAGTCGGGCTGCATAGGACATATGTTTGAGACCAGTAATCCTCTTGGTGAGGTACTTTTGTGGTCTTTCCAGCTGTTGAAAGTGTCTTGTGAGGTACATCCCAAACAGGGCATTGTACTCTATGATGGGTCTGATGAGTGACGAGTAGAGGGGCACTATAACCTCTTTATTTCTAGATGCAAACCCTTTAGTAATTAGATGGGCTATATAGAAGGATTTTCTAACTACTTTGGCAATATAATTGTCAAAGGAGAGATTACTATCTACCCGGGTCCCCAGATTTCTTATTACCTCTTCTGTATTAAGGGGGCTGCCACCTATGTGGTAATTCATGGGTGTTTTGTTTTTCCCAAACGGGATGACTATGCATTTTTTGGCATTTAGCTTGAGACCATGACTTTGACACCAGGTGTCTGTCTCAGCAAGGCCCTTTTGGAGAATGTCTGTGTCAACCGGAGAGTCAATTATGACTCCAAGTTTGCAGTCATCAGCGAACTTGGTTAGCCATAGTCCTCCTGTGTTTGCCTGTACTTCTGAGAAGTATATGCCAAACAGTAGGGGTCCCAGGACTGAGCCTTGTGGGACACCACTTGTGACTGGTTTAGAGTCGGACCTGGAGCCCGCTATTCTTACTGTGTGAGTTCTGTCTGTAAACCAGCTGGCAACCCATCTCGTGACGTAGGGGTTTATGTTCAGGCTGGTAAGTTCTTCTATAATTCCTCAGTGGGGAATGGTGTCAAAAGCCTTGGCGAGGTCAAGGTAGGCTGTGTGAACTACCTTCCCCTCATCTATGGCCTTGGTGACTGTCTTGAAGAAGTCAACCAGGTTTAGTAGGCATGATCTGCCCTTAACAATGCCGAACTGGGTTGGATCAAGTGTTTTGAGGTTCCCAATGTCTTTGTTAATGATTTCCACGATGATGCGCTCCATAGCCTTGCAGACCAGGCTAGTCAGGCTTATGAGGCGATAGTTACCAGGGTCAGTTGTGGCCCCTCCTTTGTGGAGCAGAATAACCATTGCTGTGCGCCATTCTATGGGCATGTAGCCTGTGGAGAGGCTGAGGTTGAACAGTGTGTTTAGGTGGGGGGTTATTTCGTTCTGTAGTTCATGCAAGACACAGCCTGGTACACCATCTGGCCCCATTGATGCTGTGCTTTTGGCCTTTGAAAGGGCTGTTTTCACCGGTGGGTCTGTGATTTCTGGGACACTACACTTTTCCGGTATTGTTGTGGGTCCTTTTTGGGGGTGAGAGGGGGTGAAGTTGGAAGTGAATCTATCTGCCAGGATGTTGGCAATATCATTGGGTTCAGTATATTTTTGTTGGCAATATCATTGGGTTCAGTATATTTTGTGCTATTTTGCACTAGTTCAGAGCATATCTATGAATTGCCACTTAGATTCTTGACATAGCTAAAGAAGACTTTGTGGTTATCTTTCGAATCCTTGGCTATTTTTCTTTCAAAATTAGCCTTGGTGGATTTTATGAGGGATCTTAGTTTCTTAATGATACTGATCAGGGATGTCTTTCCTTCTTGGGATTTGCTTTTTTTCTGAACTAGTTTCCTCCTTCTGTTGTATAGACTGTTTATGACAAGGGTCTACCAGACTAGTTTCCTTCTCTTAGGGGAGTGAGTCTTTGTTTTGCTAGGGATGGCATGATCCATGCACCCTTATAGATGCTCACAGAGTGCATTTGTAAAGGTTCCTGCATCTTGGACACTGTTGTCCTTTAGCATGGGGACTGTGAAACTTACCACCTCTGTCTTAAGTAAGGTGAAGTTTGCTATAGAAAAGTTTTTTACTGCGGTTTCCTTGATTGGAGGTGATGGTGTGGTGTGGACATCCAGAGTGATTAGTTTATGGTCTGATTTAACCAGTGACGGGTTGACCTCTGGTATGGAACACCTGTCGCCTATGTTGGTGATGACCAGGTCCAATATGTTTTCACCTCTGGTAGGGGAGTTTACCAGCTGATCCAGGGCATTTGAGTTGATAAATTCCAGGAAGCGCTGGCCCTGGGAGTTTGTACTTGAGTAGTTTTCCCAGTTAACGGTTGGGTAATTGAAATCGCCCAATATCAGGGTGTTCGGTAGGACCTTCATGTTTTCCAGGGTCTCCAGAAAGGCAGAGTGGTGGTCCTGGGTCATGGAGGGTGATCTGTAGCAGGCCACAATTTGCATTTCAGATCTGCCTGATGTTAGTTGCACATGGATGATCTCGGAGGTATCATGCTGCGCCACTATCCTGTAGGTGTAGGTGTAGGTATCCCTGATGAATATGGATACACCCCCTACTTTTGTGTTTCAGTCCATGTTCTGTGGCCGAAATGTGTGGTATGAGTTGTAGCCCGGTAGTGCTGGGGTGCTCTGTGGAGCATTGAACCAGGTTTCAGTTGCTTCACAGATGACGTTCTCCATAATGAGGAGTGCTTCGAGTGCATGCATTTTGAGATTTAAACTCCTGGCATTGAGTAGCATAACCCTCATTTTTTATTTGTGCTGTTTACGGAGGTGGGTTTGACTTTTGAGCCTTGCCTAAAAAAGGCACTATGGGGGCAGCAAGAGCCTTGGCCAGTATTCGAAAGCCTAGCCATCTTTTGCACATTTCACATCTCATATTGATAATTATAGTGTCTGTGACCAACTATCCCATACTGATAATTATAATGTCAGTGATTTCCATCCCTTATTGATTATTATAGTGTCCGTGACCTCCCATTCCGTATTGATAATTATAATGTCTGTGAACGCCCAGCCAATATTGAAAATTATAGTGTCTGTGGCCTCCCTTCCCATATTAATAATTATAGTGTCTGCGACCTCTCATCCCTTATTGATAAGTATAGTGTCTGTGACCTCCCATCCCATATTAATAATTATAGTGTCTGCGACCTCCCATTCCATATTAATAATTATAGTGTATGTGGCCTCCCATCCCATATTGATAATTATATTGTCTGTGATTCCTATCTGTTATTGATAAATATAGTGTCTGTGATCTCCCATCTCATGTTGATAATTATAGAGTCCTTGACCTCTCATTCCATATTAATAATTATAGTGTCTTTGCCTGCCCATCCCTTATTGATAATTATAGTGTCTGTGAACGCCCATCCCATATTGATAATTATAGTGTCTGTGGCCTCATATCCCATATTTATAATTTTAGTGTCTGTGACCTCACACCCATTATTGATAATTATAGTGTATGTGACCTCATATTATATATTGTTTAATATAGTGTGTGTGACTCACATCCAATATGGATAATTATAGTGCCTGTGGCCTCCCATCCCTTACTGATAATTATAGTGTCTGTGGCTTTCATCCCTTATTGATAATTATAGTGTATGTGACCTCCCATCCCTTATTGATAATTATCGTGTCTGTGATCTTATATCTCATATTGATAATTATAGTGCCTGTAACTCCCATCCATTATTGATAATTATAGTGTCTGTGACCTCATATCCCTAATTGATGATTATAGTGCCTGTGACCTCCCATCCCCTACTGATAATTACGATGTCTGTGACCTCCCATCTCATATTGATAATTGTAGTGTCTGTGACCTCATGTCCCATATTGATATAATGTTTGTGACTCTCATCCCTTTTTGATAATGATAGTGTCTGTATCCTCAATCCCTTATTGATAATTATAGTGTCTGTGACCTCATATCTCATACTGATAATTCAAGAAGAAAGCTAGTGCTTAGCCTAATCCCAGTGCTTCCAATTATCAACAAATACAAAATAAGAAAATCACTGGGAACTGCTGCTGTACGAACACAATAAATATTTATTAAGACACTGAGAGTAAAAAACAACAAAGTGAGCGCTTTCGGGCTAAACCCTTCATCAGACAAAAGTGCTCTTACAAACATCTCATTTTTAAAAAATACTTACACCAATCAGTACTCAGAAAAAAACTGCCTTTTTCTGTGGGTTGTCCTGATACAAACTATTCAATTAATAATTAAAGGCACATACTACTGCTGATGTGTATTCAATAAAATGAAAATAAAAATGAAAATAAAAATCAATAAAAAGCACGCCTATTTTTGAGAGTGGGTTTCAGGGGTACCATATCATTCAGTCCTGGTTTAACATGGGCTGTTAGATCTAAAATCCATTGTGATTCTATAGCCTCTGTTTTCAGCCTGATATCACCACCTCTCTTATTGAGAAAAACATTAGCAATCACCCTGAATTTAAAATTATGTGTTGGGTGATCCTTAACATGATTATATAGTGCATTGTGCTCATCACAATTCCTAATGGAGCCTAAATGTTGCAGGATCCTGGTCTTTAACATATTGTTGGTCTTGCCAACATAATATCCTTGACATGATGTACATCTTGCCATATATACCACATTAGTGGTCCTACAGGTAGCTTTCCCCTTAAATGTAAAACTCTTCCCTGTTAATGAATGTATAAAAACTGTCTCCCTATTTATATATTCACAGGCCTTACAACTACCACATGGCACAGTGCCCTGGGACCTAGGTAAGCATGTGACATCATTATTGCCCCTATCTCGACAGAGTATATCCTTCAGATTCTTGTTCCTCTTATAACTGAACTGGGACTTCCCTACTATGTCACTCAGGTTCCTATCACTTGTAATGATATTCCAGTTCCTCTTAATGATGTCACATACCCCTTGAATGTTACTCCCATAGGTCAAAGTCACTCTAGGTTTCATGTCCTTGTTCCTATCATTATTATTGTAGCCATTTTGACTGCTGTCATTACTTTCTGACCTTGTATCTATACTAAGCCATGGCTTATATTTCCCTTTCCTATTATCACTGCCTCTTATAGCTGCTGCTTCCACTAAGTCATGTCTATATCCCCTATCCTGAAAACACTTCTTCAAATTCACTACCTCCTTCTCTTCCAACTCTCTTACTTTGACCTATGGGAGTAACATTCAAGGGGTATGTGACATCATTAAGAGGAATTGGAATATCATTACAAGTGATAGGAACCTGAGTGACATAGTAGGGGAAGTCCCGCAGTTCAGTTATAAGAGGAACAAGAATCTGAAGGATATACTCTGTCGAGATAGGGGCAATAATGATGTCACATGCTTACCTAGGTCCCAGGGCACTGTGCCATGTGGTAGTTGTAAGGCCTGTGAATATATAAATAGGGAGACAGTTTTTATACATCCATTAACAGGGAAGAGTTTTACATTTAAGGGGAAAGCTACCTGTAGGACCACTAATGTGGTATATATGGCAGGATGTACATCATGTCAAGGATATTATGTTGGCAAGACCAACAATATGTTAAAGACCAGGATCCTGCAACATTTAGGCTCCATTAGGAATTGTGATGAGCACAATGCACTATATAATCATGTTAAGGATCACCCAACACATAATTTTAAATTCAGGGTGATTGCTAATGTTTTACTCAATAAGAGAGGTGGTGATATCAGGCTGAAAACAGAGGCTATAGAATCACAATGGATTTTAGATCTAACAGCCCATGTTAAACCAGGACTGAATGATATGGTACCCCTGAAACCCACTCTCAAAAATAGGCGTGCTTTTTATTGATTTTTATTTTCATTTTTATTTTTGATTTTGATTTTCATTTTTATTTTCATTTTATTGAATACACATCAGCAGTAGTATGTGCCTTTAATTATTAATTGAATAGTTTGTATCAGGACAACCCACAGAAAAAGGCGGGTTTTTTCTGAGTACTGATTGGTGTAAGTATTTTTTTAAAAATGAGATGTTTGTAAGAGCACTTTTGTCTGATGAAGGGTTTAGCCCGAAAGCGCTCACTTTGTTGTTTTTTACTCTCAGTGTCTTAATAAATATTTATTGTGTTCGTACAGCAGCAGTTCCCAGTGATTTTCTTATTTTGTACATACTGATAATTATAGTGCCTGTAACTCCCATCCCATATTGATATAGTGTCTGTGATCTCATATCTGATATTGATAATTATAGTGTCTGTGACCTCCCATCACATATTGATAATTATAGTGTCTGTGACCTCCCTTCCAATATTGATAATTATAGTGTCTGTGGCCTCCCATCCCATATTGATAAATATAGTGTCTGTCACCAGCCATCCCATATTGATAATTATAGTCTGTGTCCATCCATCCCATATTGATAATAATAGTGTCTGTGACTCCCATCCCTTATTGATAATTTTAGTGTCTGTGGCCTCACATCCCATATTGATAGTTATATTGTCTATGCCCCCCCCATACCGTATTGATTATTAAAATGTCTGTGACCTCATATCCCATATTGATAATTATGGTGTCTGTGATGACCCATCTCATATTGATAATTGTAGTGTCTGTAATTCCCATCCCTTATTGATAATTAAAGTGTCTATGAACTCCCATCACAAATTGATAATTATAGTGTCCGTGACCTCCCATTCCATACTGATAATTATACAATGACTTTCCATTAATATCCCAAAGCGTGTACACTGATTGGCCAGCATGCCCATTGTAAATCCCACAATATACCAACGGAAAAAGGTCCGCCCAGGCTTTTTTCCTTTTGTATAAAGTGCCCAAAACCTTTTTTTATAATAAATAAAAAAATAAAAATAAAAAAAATGGAGCAATGGAGACATTCTTTTCTCCGTTGCTTCCATTTCAAAGCATTAATGTACTGGGTATGTGTAGGAATGTAAGTCCCATATGCATGCGCAGTTCATCAACACAAGGAAGCAATATACCACCACCAGTGGAAGAACAGTAATGCGCCGTTTTACAAAGACATTATTTAAGAAAAGTAAGTATTTTTTTTCTTAAATAATGTCATTGTATAATAGCAATAACCTACTCCGTGGTTGTGGTATATTGAAATTTACCCATGGTTGGTTTTATTTAATCACACATATTGATAACTACAGTGTCTGTGGCCTCCCATCCCATATTGATAATTATAGTGTCTGTGACCTCCCATCCCATATTGATAATTATAGTGTCTGTGGCCTCCCATCCCTTATTGATAATTATAGAGTCTGTGGCCTCCCATCCCATATTGATAATTATAGTGTCTGTGACTTCCCATCCCATATTGATAATTATAGTGTCTGTGACTCCCATCTCATATTGATAATTAGAGTGTTTGTGGCATCCCATTCCATATTGATAATTATAATGTCTGTGACTCCCATCCCTATTGATAACTGTAGTGTCTGGGTCTTCCTTCCCATATTGATTATTATAGTGTCTGTGACCTCCCATCCCATATTCATAATTATAGTGTATGTGGCATTATATCCCTTAATGCTAATTATAGTGTCTGTGACTTCCCATCCCATCCCATATTGATAATTATAGTGTCTGTGACCTCCTATCCCATATTGATGATTATAGTGTCTGTGACCTCCCATCCCTTATTGATAAGTATAGGAGCTTTGACTCCCATTCTATATTGATAATTATAGTGTCTGTGACCTCCCAACCCATATTGATAATTATAGTGTCTGTGGCGGCCCATATCATATTTATATTTACAGTGTCTGTGACCTCCCATCCCAAATTGATGATTATAGTGCCTGTGACTCCCATCTCATATTGATTATTATAGTGTCTATGAGCTTACATCCCATATTGATAATTAGAGTGTGTGTGACCTCCTGTCCCATAATGATAATTATAGTGTCTGTGACCACCCGTCCCTTACTGATAATTATAGTATCTGTGACCTCTCATCACATATTAATAATTATAGTGCCTGTGGCCTCCCATCCCATATTGATTATTATAGTATCCATGACCTTCCATCTATTATTGATAATTATAGTGCCTGCGACTTCTCATCCCATATTGATAATTATAGTGTCTGTGCCTCCCATCCCTTATTGATAATAATAGTGTCTGTGACCTCGCATCCCATATTGGTAATTATAGTGTCCATGACCTCCCAATCTGTAATGATAATTACTTCACAAAATCAGTGTGCCATGCAATAGCAGCCCTTAAGACTAAATAACACACCCAACACACTAGTAATAGGTGACTCTATAGTCAGGCACACTGACGTCCCGCTCACTAGGCTGAACAAGGAGAAGGTTACTGTAAGCTGTCTGTCGGGTGCCAGGATCCACCACATAACAAAAGCACTCAGGCCACTCCAAAACAAGTACAAATATGACTCTATCATTGTCTATGTTGGTGTGAATGACCTGAGACATACCTCCCTGGACTACATGAAAAGAGACATGGAGGAGCTCTCTGATCACGTATCCCAGGCCGGTATGACCCTGACCCTGAGTAGCATACTGCCCTCACCTAGAATAATGCCACAGTATAAAGAAAAAAATCATCAGTTTCAACAATTGGCTAAGCTTCTGGTGTCGTTCTAAGGGGATCCAGTGTCTTTCGGCCTGGGATGACATGCTCGACAAGCCACGTTGCTTCGCAAGAGACAGCTTGCACCTGTCACCCTTAGGCTTTCGAATACTGTCCAAGGCTCTTGCCACTCCCATAGTGCCTTTTTTAGGCAAGGCTCAAAAAACAAACCCACCTCCTTAAACAGCACAAGAAACCAAAAACTGAGGGTAATGCTACTCAATGCCAGAAGTCTAAACCTCAAAATGCACGCACTTGAGGCACTCCTCAGTATGGAGGAAATCGATATCTGTGCAGTAACAGAAACCTGGTTTAAGGCTCCAGAGAGCACCCCAGCACTACCAGGCTACAACTCATACCATACATTTCATCCACAAAACCCAGACAGAAATACAAAAGGCAGGGGCGTATCCATATTCATCAAGGATACCCACACCTCCAGGTTAGTGGCACAGCACGATGCCTCAGAGACCATCCATGTGCAACTAACAATGGGCAAAACTGCAATTCAAATTGTTGCTTGCTACAGATCACCCACCATGTCCCAGCACCCCCATTCAGCATTTCTAAAAACACTGGAAAATACGAAGGTCCTACCTAACACCGTGATATTGGGAGATTTCAATTACCCAAACATAAACTGGGAGAACTACTCAACTACTAACTCCTTTGCCCAACACTTCCTAGAGTTTATAAATGCAAATGTCCTGGACCAACTGGTCATCACTCACACAAGAGGTGACAACATATTGGACCTGGTCATCACCAACGTGGTTGACCGGTATTCCACAACAGAGGTAAAACCCTCACTAGTAAGATCAGACCATAAACTAATCACTCTGAATATTCACATCCTGACCCCACCCCCAGACAAGGAAACCACAGTGAAAAACTTTTCAAAAGCAAACTTCCCACTACTTAAGACCGAGGTGATAAGTTTCAAAGCCCCCATGGTAAAGGATAATGCTGTCCAAGCTGCAGAATCCTTTACAAATGCACTCTATGACCATCTGCACGAGTGCATGGATTGGGTTATTCCAAGCAAAATCAAGACTCACTCCTCCAAATAGAGGAAACCTGTCTGGTGGACCCCTGCCATAAATAAGCTATACAACAGAAGGAGGAAACTAGTACAGAATAGAGCAAAATCACAAGAAAAGAAGAAATCCCTGATCAGTATCAGCAAGAAACTACGATCCCTCATAAAATCATCCAAGGCTAGCTTCAAAAATAAAATTGCCAAAGACTCTAAAGATAACCACAAAGCATTATTTAGCTATGTCAAGAATCTAAGTGGCAACTCTCAGATCTTCTCTGCAGAATGGCACAAAATACACTGAAACGACGGACATTGCCAACATCCTGGCTGACAGGTTCAGTGCAAACATCCCACTCCCCTCACCCCCAAAAGGGCCCTTGACCATTCCTGAAAAATGTAGAGCCTCAGTAATCACGGACACACAGGTTAAAACAGCCCTCTCCAAAGCCAAAAACACAGCATCACTGGGACCAGATGGTGTCCCAGAATGCCTCTTACACGAGCTCCAAAAAGAACTAACCCCTCACCTTAATACACTGTTCAGACTCAGCCTTTCCACTGGCTATGTTCCCATGGAATGGTATACAGCAACAGTTACCCCACTCCACAAAGGTGGAGCCACAATGGACCCAGGGAACTATCGCCCTATAAGCCTGACTAGCTTGATCTGTAAAGCTATGGAGCGCATCATCATGGAACTCATTAATAAAGAGATTGGGAACCTCCAAACATTGGACCCTACCCAATTCAGCTTTGTTAAGGGCAGATCTTGCCTCTTAAACCTGGTAGGCTTCTTTGAAACAGCTACCAAGACTATAGATCAGGGAAAGGTGGTCCACACAGCCTACCTAGACCTCGCTAAGGCCTTTGACACCAATCCCCACTCTGGTGTTATAGACAAGCTCACCAGCCTGAACATTAACCCCTACATCACAAGATGGGTTGCCAACTAGCTCACAGATAGAACCCACTCAGTAAGAGTTGTGGGTGCTAGGTCCGACTCTAAACCAGTTACAAATGGTGTCCCCCAGGACTCAGTCCTGGGACCCCTCCTGTTTGGTATATACTTCTCTGAGGTACAGGCAAACACAGGAGGGCTGTGGCTTACCAAGTTCGCAGATGACTGCAAATTAGGGGCTATTATTGACTCACCGGCTGACAGAGACATTTTCCAGAAGGGTCTCACTGAGACAGATACCTGGTGTCAGAATCATGGCCTCAAGCTAAATGCTAAAAAGTGCATAGTCATCCCCTTTGGGAAAAACAAAATACCCACAAACTACTCTAAATATGGAAGATGTAATTAGGGATCTGGGGACTCAAGTGGATAGTAATCTCTCCTTTGATAACCACATTTCTAAAGTGGTTAGAAAATCCTTCTATGTGGCACACCTAATCACAAAAGGGTTCACATCTTGATCAAAAGAGGTTATTGTGCCCCTCTACTCATCTCTTAACAGGCCCATTATAGAGTACAATGCCCCATTTGAGATGTACCTTACTAGACACCTGCAACAGCTGGAAAGATCACAGAAGTACCTCACCAAGAGGATTACTGGCCTCAAACAGATGCCCTAGGCAGCTCGACTAAAGAAACCCCAGCTGTACTCAGTTGCATATCGCCTACTCAGAGGTGATCTCTGCCTGACATACAAGGCCATGTCAAACCTAGAACTGATGGACATGCTACAACTAAAGAAAACCAAATACCTTAGAGACACACGCTCTAGAGATCTAAACCTCACCACAACAATAAATAGGACATGCTGGAGGGATAGGTTCCTGTCCCAGAGACATCCCTTGCTCTGGGACAAGATTCCAATCTACATTAGGCAGAGCACCTCACTTGACCATCTTCAAGAGAAATTTTGACGAGTGGATGGGAAACTGAAAATTTACCCCGGGGATGATTTCAGTGGTACTGCTGACAGAGGCACAGGAAACTAATCTAAAAGGGTGGCGAAACCCAACACATTCTGGCTAGGCTTATAAATGCCCTCGGGCAGATAGCCTAGTACCTACCTATGAACCTATGTCTCAGACCTCCCATTTCTTATTGATAAGTGTAGTGTCTGTGAACGCCCATACCATATTGATAATTATAGTGTCTGTGGCCTCATATCCCATATTGATAATTATAGTGTCTGTGACCTCACATCCCATATTGATAATTATATTGTCTGTGACCTCCCATCCCTTAGTGATAAGAATAGTGCCTGTGACTTCCAGTCCCATATTGATAATTATGGTGTCTGTGACCGCTCATCCCATATTGATAATTGGTCCCAAACAAATGCTCGGTGTTGATTTAAGTTCTGCCAAAAGATACCAACAGTCTATGAAATCAAATCATCGATAGCAGAACACAGCTATGTACCACGAGTATTTATTTAAAAAGCTTTCTTGACAAAAAAACAGATAAAATGGATGAGCGCTTTCGGGTGTTAACCCTTCATCAGATAAAAACACAATAAACAGAACAGATTTTAAATACCACATCCACCAATGGAAATCAGTAAAAAACCCTCCTATTTATGAGGGCGGGTTTCATGGGAATGGCATCATTCAGACCAGGTTTTCTATGAGCCATAAGCTCAATTATCCATTTAGATTCTATTAATTCTGTCAACTGTTTGAGGTCCCCTCCCCTATTGTTCAGCCTCACATTGGCTATGGCTTTAAAACAAAATTTATGTGTGGGATTATACTCTATATGCCTATAAAGGGCATTATGTGAGTCACAATTCCTCACAGCAGATAGATGTTGTAATACCCTGACTTTAAACATATTATTTGTTTTCCCTACATAAAAACTGGTACAAGGGGTGCACTCGGCTAAATAAACTATGTCAGTAGTCCTGCAATTTGCCCTAGCTTTAAAAGAAAAACATTTCCCAGTCACTGGATGCACAAATACCGGATCCTTGTTGATATAAGCACATGCCTTGCACATCCCACAAGGTACACTACCCACTTGCACTTTAAAAAATGGTTTATTTAGGGTCTGCTCCCTACATAAAATATCCTTTAGGTTTTTGTTTTTCCTATATCCAAACCTAGGTTTATCTCCAGCTAGTCTTTTTATCTTATCATCACTGATAAGAATGTTCCAATTTTTATGGACAATTTCACATATCCCTTTAATATCACTACTGTAGGTAAACATGACCTTAAGATTATCCTGTCCATTTCGTGGGGATGGGACAGCATCACCATCAGTACGATGTAGCCAGGGTTTAAATTCTCTGCCCCTTTTATACTTGTTGTTAGTCACTCTTTTGATGATGCCCTCCTTATAACCCCTATCTATTAAACAGCTATTCAATTTATCTAACTCTCCTTCATAGCATAAATCATTAGTGCAGATCCTAGAAATTCTACTGATCTGCCCCTGTATGATGTTAGGGAAAGTAAACCGTGGATGCATACTATTGTAGCAAAGTAGTGTATTCTTCCAACAGTCCTTCCTATGTAAAGTCGTATTAAATCCTTCACTGGTCTGTAATATTTGGACATCTAAAAAATCTATGTGTGTATAAGAACATTCCATAGTGAACCTCAAAAAAGAGGTTGTTGTGTGTAGAAAGGTAACAAATGTATCAAGTGAGGCCTTGTCCCCCTTCCACAGGATAAAAACATCGTCTACAAAACGTTTGTATAGACAGATTTTATCCATCCAATCATTATTTTCAAAAATAAACGCTTTCTCCCAATATGAAAGAACCAAATTGGCGTACGTGTTTGCACAGGGGGTGCCCATTGCTACCCCCTGTACTTGTCTGTACACTTGTTTCACACCTAAGAATACATTATTTTCAAGGACCATGTCCAACATGATCTTCAAAAGATATATCCTGTGGTCGGGAACATCCAGGTCTTTCAACAACTGAGCTACAGCTTCAATGCCATAATCATTGCTGATGACCGTAAACAAGCTCTGTACATCTAGCGTCACCATCAAAAATGTACCTAATGGCCCATCCTTATTAACCTTACCTAATGTTTTTAAAAAGCCACCTGTATCAATAAGAACATTCTCCATCCTATCCACAAATGGTCTGAGAGTAAACTCTAACCAAATGGAAACATTCTCTGTGACCCAGCTCCTTCCCGAAACAATGGGACGAAGAGGTGGGTCAACCAAAGATTTATGTATTTTGGGGAGAGCCTTAAAAAGTGGAGTAACCGGCTCCTCAATCAGGAGGAATCTAAACAGTTCTTCATCAATCACCATATTAGATAACAAGTGTCTCAAATCATTATGTACCTTATCCATCACCTGTTTAACCACTAGTGGATTAATGGGAGCATAAGTATGTACATCAGACAGGAGTTCCTGGATTTTTTGTTGGTACCACGAAGAATCTAGCACAACTACTGCACCCCCCTTATCAGCCATCTTTATTGTAATATCTGAATTATTACTTAAATCATATAGGGCTTTTCATTGTTCCTCATTTAAATTATAATATTTATTAACTTGTTCTCCTTGGAGTAATTCCATTAAATCCCGTTCACAACTGTTGAGAAACAAATTCATAGATGGAGTAAAAGGTGGCACAAAGCTGCTAGGCTGTTTCAATTTCATTAACTCAGGGTTACCAATACCATACATATTACGTAGGGCTAAACCCCTACAAAACATCATTAAATCCAAGACAACTTCATTATACACACTCCCTCTGCTAGGTACAAAGGAAAGGCCCTTATTCAGAACAAACAATTCATCCCTAGTTAGATTATGTGTAGAAATATTATATACAATATTGTTGTCACTATTACCAGTCATTCCATTGTCCTTCTCTTTTTGCTGGTGTCCCTGCCCTCGCTCAGGGAATGTTTCCAGGCTCCTTTCTTCTTCAATGTAGCCGGTAAAATGTCCAAAAAATGCCACTCCACAGATGTATCCTTTGGTCGAGCCACCGAGCGTTGATGGTCTATGGCTGATGTTCCATACGTGTCAACTGCCGCCGATAGGGGGAAGCTTTCATCTGCTAAAACAGTATTGGCAGAATGCGCTGAGACCCCTCCTTTTACAATTGAACCAGAAACTGATTCAATGGGGAGATTTGAAGGCGCTTCAACACCCTCAGTGGTAACACGGTGCTCACTAAAGGAAACGTGTGTATTCTCCATATCAGAGCAGAAATCAATGCCTTGTCCTTCAGCCGGTATAGAGGATGTCAATGTAACATTATTCCGGATGTTACCTCTCACTTCCGGTTTATTCAATTCCTGCTGCTTGGCAGGTATACGACTCTGTGCCTGTAAACCAAAGTTGGATCGGGGCCATACGAAGATGTTCCCCTTCGAAAAGTCATCATGGTCCCTCCTCAATTTACTTATTTTTTGGGACTTCAATTTATCATCGCTTGCTAACAGGGTGGCGTAGAGCTCATCCAAGCGCTCCATATACCTAGCCCCATTAAAGTCAGTGGCAAACTTCTCTTGTAGTATTTCTACATCTTTTTTTAAAACTGTAATCTCAGATCCAAAAAAATCATTCAAGAGCTGCATGTACTGGAAACTAGTCCTGATGTTAATTAGCTGCCATTTGGCCAGCAGCTCTGGGTATCGCTCACCTTGTGTAGGCATACACAGGACCCTCATGCCTCGTGGGACAATACCAAATTTCAAACAGGCTTCTAAGTGATAAGTTTGCCATTGCAGATGCTGCAGTCTGCCCATTTTAAAACTGAAGTCTCTTAAAAGTTCATCAAAATGCTTGTCCACAGAGGCAGGGACAGTGTTCCTCAAGGCATTATCTTTCAACACCATTAAGCCCATTTCAAGCAGTGGATTGTCTGTAGGTAAAAAAGAGGTAAAATTCTTACCGCTGGGCTTTTCTTTAAAAATTGCAGTATTTGTAGAATCACTGGATACTTCTTTATTAGACACCTTCTCCATAGCTGATCAACACCAAAGAGCACAAAACTATAAACAGTCCCAAACAAATGCTCGGTGTTGATTTAAGTTCTGCCAAAAGATACCAACAGTCTATAAAATCAAATAATCGATAGCAGAACACAGCTATGTACCACAAGTATTTATTTAAAAAGCTTTCTTGACAAAAAAACAGATAAAATGGATGAGCGCTTTCGGGTGTTAACCCTTCATCAGATAAAAACACAATAAACAGAACAGATTTTAAATACCACATCCACCAATGGAAATCAGTAAAAAACCCTCCTATTTATGAGGGCGGGTTTCATGGGAATGGCATCATTCAGACCAGGTTTCCTATGAGCCATAAGCTCAATTATCCATTTAGATTCTATTAATTCTGTCAACTGTTTGATGTCCCCTCCCCTGTTGTTCAGCCTCACATTGGCTATGGCTTTAAAACAAAATTTATGTGTGGGATTATACTCTATATGCCTATAAAGGGCATTATGTGAGTCACAATTCCTCACAGCAGATAGATGTTGTAATACCCTGACTTTAAACATATTATTTGTTTTCCCTACATAAAAACTGGTACAAGGGGTGCACTCGGCTAAATAAACTATGTCAGTAGTCCTGCAATTTGCCCTAGCTTTAAAAGAAAAACATTTCCCAGTCACTGGATGCACAAATACCGGATCCTTGTTGATATAAGCACATGCCTTGCACATCCCACAAGGTACACTACCCACTTGCACTTTAAAAAATGGTTTATTTAGGGTCTGCTCCCTACATAAAATATCCTTTAGGTTTTTGTTTTTCCTATATCCAAACCTAGGTTTATCTCCAGCTAGTCTTTTTATCTTATCATCACTGATAAGAATGTTCCAATTTTTATGGACAATTTCACATATCCCTTTAATATCACTACTGTAGGTAAACATGACCTTAAGATTATCCTGTCCATTTCGTGGGGATGGGACAGCATCACCATCAGTACGATGTAGCCAGGGTTTAAATTATCTGCCCCTTTTATACTTGTTGTTAGTCACTCTTTTGATGATGCCCTCCTTATAACCCCTATCTATTAAACAGCTATTCAATTTATCTAACTCTCCTTCATAGCATAAATCATTAGTGCAGATCCTAGAAATTCTACTGATCTGCCCCTGTATGATGTTAGGGAAAGTAAACCGTGGATGCATACTATTGTAGCAAAGTAGTGTATTCTTCCAACAGTCCTTCCTATGTAAAGTCGTATTAAATCCTTCACTGGTCTGTAATATTTGGACATCTAAAAAATCTATGTGTGTATAAGAACATTCCATAGTGAACCTCAAAAAAGAGGTTGTTGTGTGTAGAAAGGTAACAAATGTATCAAGTGAGGCCTTGTCCCCCTTCCACAGGATAAAAACATCGTCTACAAAACGTTTGTATAGACAGATTTTATCCATCCAATCATTATTTTCAAAAATAAACGCCTTTTCCCAATATGAATAATATAATAATATAATAATATAATAATAATATAATTTTTATTAATTCTTGTTATATTACTATGCTCAGCGTACATGATGTAACCTGTTTTGTGTATTATGCTGGATGTACTGTATTTGTATAACTTGATGTTGGAGCTTTTCTCCCCGGGCCTCCGCTGAAAATGGACCTGGTCCAGTCGGAATTTCCCGGTTAACAAATGTAAAATAAATAAATAAATAAATAAAATAAATGAAAGAACCAAATTGGCGTACGTGTTTGCACAGGGGGTGCCCATTGCTCCCCCCTGTACTTGTCTGTACGCTTGTTTCACACCTAAGAATACATTATTTTCAAGGACCATGGCCAACATGATCTTCAAAAGATATATCCTGTGGTCGGGAACATCCAGGTCTTTCAACAACTGAGCTACAGCTTCAATGCCATAATCATTGTTGATGACCTTAAACAAGCTCTGTACATCTAGCGTCACCATCAAAAATGTACCTAATGGCCCATCCCTATTAACCTTACCTAATGTTTTTAAAAAGCCACCTGTATCAATAAGAACATTCTCCATCCCATCCACAAATGGTCTGAGAGTAAACTCTAACCAAATGGAAACATTCTCTGTGACCCAGCTCCTTCCCAAAACAATGGGACGAAGAGGTGAGTCAACCAAACATTTATGTATTTTGGGGAGAGCCTTAAAAAGTGGAGTAACCGGCTCCTCAATCAGGAGGAATCTAAGCAGTTCTTCATCAATCACCATATTAGATAACAAGTGTCTCAAATCATTATGTACCTTATCCATCACCTGTTTAACCACTAGTGGATTAATGGGAGCATAAGTATGTACATCAGACAGGAGTTCCTGGATTTTTTGTTGGTACCACGAAGAATCTAGCACAACTACTGCACCCCCCTTATCAGCCATCTTTATTGTAATATCTGAATTATTACTTAAATCATATAGGGCTTTTCATTGCTCCTCATTTAAATTATAATATTTATTAACTTGTTCTCCTTGGAGTAATTCCATTAAATCCCGTTCACAACTGTTGAGAAACAAATTCATAGATGGAGTAAAAGGTGGTACAAAGCTGCTAGGCTGTTTCAATTTCATTAACTCAGGGTTACCAATACCATACATATTACATAGGGCTAAACCCCCACAAAACATCATTAAATCCAAGACAACTTCATTATACACACTATATTGATAATTGTAATGCCTGTGACCTCATATTCCATACTGATAATTACAGTGTATGTGACTCCCATCCCATATTGATAACTATAGTGTCTGTGACCTCATATCCTATATTGATAATTATAGTGTCTGTGACCTCCCATCCCATATTGATAACTATAGTGTCTATGACCTCCCGTCCCATATTGAAAATTAGAGTGTCTGTGGCCTCCCATCCCATATTGATAATTATAGTGTCTGTGACCAGCCATCCCATATTGATAACAGGACTATATTGCAACTTCGAAGTAAAACAAGTTCAAACGTTGTAATGTTGAACTCTAAAGTCTGAAAGTGGAAAATAGCAAAGCTATGGCACATCGATTTTTTTCCCAGGCGAAAAAAATGGTGGGCTGTTTTCAGGGCTTTGCTACTTCCTCCACTGTGGTGCAATCTCGGAGTTGGTATATTTAAGAAGGGCTGTGTGGGGATGCAGCCAACCATGTTGGGGGTTTGGGGAGTGTGGTGGGTGATGCCCCCATTTTTCAGTTTAGGTTTAAGGTTAAGTTTTTTTTTTTTGTCACGGAACAACGATTTTTTTCCCTGGGAAAAAAAAAATCACTGTTCTGTGCTTTTGATTTTTTTTGGGTTTCGAACATAACGGTTCGATATTACACTGATCGAACTTTTGTAAGTTCGACATTGTGATATAGACCCATTGATAACTATAGTCTGTGAAATCCCATTGCATTCTGATAATTATAGTGTCTGTGACTCCCATCCCTTATTGATAAGTACAGTGTCTGTGACCTCCCATCCGGTATTGATAATTATATTGCCTGTGACCTCAAATACCATATTTATAATGATAGTATCTGTGACCATCCATGCCTTATTGATTATTATAATGTCTGTGACCTCTCTTCCCCATTTGAGGAGTATGGTGTCTGTGACATCCCATCCCATATTGATAATTATAGTGTTTGTGGCCTCCCATCCCATATTGATAAGTATAGTGTCTGTGACTCATCCTTTATTCATAATTGTAGTGTCTGTGACCTGCCATCCCTTATTGATAATTATAGTGATTGTGACTTCATATCCCATATTGATAATTATAGTGCCTTTGACTTCCATCACATGTTGATAACTTTTGTGTCTGGCACTTTATATCCAATATTGATAAGTATAGTGTCTGTGACCTGCCATCCCATATTGATAATTATAGTATTTGTGGCCTCCCATCCCATATTGATATTTATAGTGTCTGTGACCTCACATCCCATATTGATAAGTATAGTGTCTGTGACTCATCCTTTATTCATAATTATAGTGTCTGTGACCTGCCATCCCTTATTGATAATTATAATGATTGTGACCTCATATCCCATATTGATAATTATAGTGCCTTTGACTTCCATCCCATGTTGATAACTTTTGTGTCTGGCACTTTGTATCCGATATTGATAATTATAGTGTCTGTGACCTGCCATCCCATATTTATAATTATAGTGTCTGTGAACTCACAACTCATATTGATAATTGTAGTGTCTGTGACCACATATCTCATATTCATAATTATCGTGTCTGCGACCTCCCATCCCATATTAATAAATATAGTGACTGTGACATTCCATCCAATACTAATAATTATAGTGGCTGGGTCTCCCATGTCATATTGATGATTACAGTGTCTGTGATCTCACATCCCATATTGCTGGTTATAGTGTTTGTGACCTCCCATCCCATATTCATAATTATAGTGTCTGTGGCATCATATCCCTTGATGATACTTATAGCGTCTGTGACCTCCCATCCCATATTGATAATAATAGTGTCTTTGACCTCCCATCCCTTATTGATAAGAATAGTGCCTGTGATCTCCTATCCCATATTTATAATTATGTTGTCTGTGGCTTCCCATCCCATATTGATAATTGTAGTGCCTGTGAACCCTCATCCCATATTGATTATTATAGTGTCTGTGATTCTCATCCCTTATTGATAATTAAAGTGTCTGTGACCACCCATCTCATATTGATAATTATGGTGTCCGTGACCTCACATCCCATATTTATAATTATAGTGTCTGTGACCTCATATCCCATATTAATAAATATAGTGTGTGACTCATATCCAGTAGGGATAATTATACTGCCTGTGGCCTCCCATCCCCAACTGATAATTATTGAGAATTATAATGTCTGTGACCTCATATCCCATGTTGATGAATATAGTTTGTGTGACTCACATCCAAGATGGATAATTATAATGTCTGTGACGTCCCATCCCATATTGATAATTATAGTGACTGTGACATCCCATCACTTATTGAGAAGTATAGTGTGTGTAACCTCCCATCCCATATTGATAGTTATAGTGCCTATGGCCTCCCATCCAATATTGATAATTATAGTGTCTGTGACCTCCCATTCTGTATTGATAATTATAGTGCCTGTGACCACATATCCTTTATTCATATTTATAGTATCTGTGAACATCCATCCCATATTGAAAATTATAGAGTCTCTGGCCTCATATCGCATATTGATAATTATGGAGTTTGTGACCTCACATCTTATATTGATAATTATAGTGTCTGTGACCTCATATCCTATGTTGATGAACATAGTTTGTGTGACTCACATCCAATATGGATAATTATAGTGTCTGACATCCCATCCCATATTGATAACTATAGTGACTGTGACCTCCCATCACCTTTTGAGAACTATAGTGTCTGTAACCTCCCATTCCATATTGATAGTTATAGTGTCTATGACTCTCATCTCTTATTGTTAATTATAGTGTCAGTGACCTCCCATCCCTTATTGATTATTATAGTGTCTGTGACCTCACATCCCGTATTTATACTGCGGTGGTGGTGCTGCGGTAGTGCTGTCGCCTGACAGTAAGACGTTGTCCCATTCGATTCTCAGCTAGAGCGTCTTCTGTCTGGAGACATGCGTTAATGGGCGTACCTTCGTTGAAAGTTGTGCTTCAGGGCTGGCAAGTCGGCACGTAAAAATCTACTGCCAATCATTAGCGGACCGGAGTTCCGCTGTGGCGACCCCTAACCGGGAAAAGCCGAAAGACACAACAAAAGTGTCTGTGACTTATAGGTTCATATGTTCATAGGTAGGTACTAGGCTATCTGCCCTAGGGCATTTATAAGCCTAGCCAGAGTGTGTCAGCTTTCACCGCCCCATTGATTAATTAACTGAGCCTCTGTCAAGAAGAGCCAATGAAGTGATCCCATGGGTGTATTTTCTGTTACCCATCCACTCGTCAAGGTTTCTCTTGAAGAGTGTTAGTGAGGGGCTTTGCCTAATGTAGTTAGGAATTTTGTTCCAAAACATGGGGAGTCTCTGTGACAGAAATCTATCCCTCCAGCATGTTCTATTTATTGGTGTGGCAAGATTTAGCTCATTAGAGCGAGTGGCTTGCAGTGACTTGGATTTCTTTAGGTGGAGCATGTCCATCAATTCTGAGTTGGACATGGCTTTGCAAGTCAGGCAGAGATCACCTCTGAGTAAGCAATATGCCACTGAGTACAGCTGGAGTTTTTCCAGTCGGGCTGCATAGGACATATGTTTGAAACCAGTAATCCTTTTGGTGAGGTACTTTTGTGGTCTTTCCAGCTGTTGGAAGTGTCTTGTGAGGTACATCCCAAACAGGGCATTGTACTCTATGATGGGTCTGATGAGTGACGAGTAGAGGGGCACTATAACCTCTTTATTTCTAGATGCAAACCCTTTAGTAATTAGATGGGCTACATAGAAGGATTTCCTAACTACTTTGGCAATATAATTGTCAAAGGAGAGATTACTATCTACCCGGGTCCACAGATTTCTTATTACCTCTTCTGTATTAAGGGGGCTGCCACCTATGTGGTAATTCATGGGTGTTTTGTTTTTCCCAAACGGGATGACTATGCATTTTTTGGCATTTAGCTTGAGACCATGACTTTGACACCAGGTGTCTGTCTCAGTAAGGCCCTTTTGGAGAATGTCTGTGTCAACCGGAGAGTCAATTATGACTCCATGTTTGCAGTCATCGGCGAACTTGGTTAGCCATAGTCCTCCTGTGTTTGCCTGTACTTCTGAGAAGTATATGCCAAACAGTAGGGGTCCCAGGACTGAGCCTTGTGGGACACCACTTGTGACTGGTTTAGAGTTGGACCTGGAGCCCGCTATTCTTACTGTGTGAGTTCTGTCTGTAAGCCAGCTGACAACCCATCTCGTGATGTAGGGGTTTATGTTCAGGCTGGTAAGTTCTTCTATAATTCATGAGTGGGGAATGGTGTCAAAAGCCTTGGAGAGGTCAAGGTAGGCTGTGTAAACTACCTTCCCCTCATTTATGGCCTTGGTGACTGTCTCGAAGAAGTCAACCAGGTTTAGTAGGCATGATCTGCCCTTAACAAAGCCGAACTGGGTTGGGTCAAGTGTTTGGAGGTTCCCAATGTCTTTATTAATGATTTCCACAGTGATGCGCTCCATAGCCTTGCAGACCAGGCTAGTCAGGCTTATGGGGCGATAGTTACCAGGGTCAGTTGTGGCCCCTCCTTTGTGGAGCAGAATAACCATTGCTGTGCGCCGTTCTATGGGCACATAGCCTGTGGAGGGGCTGAGGTTGAACAGTGAGTTTAGGTAGGGGGTTATTTCATTCTGTAGTTCATGCAAGACGCAGCCTGGGACACCATCTGGCCCCATTGACGCTGTGCTTTTGGCCTTTGAAAGGGCTGTTTTCACCTGTGGGTCTGTGATTTCTGGGACACTACACTTTTTCAGTATTGTTGTGGGTCCTTTTTGGGGGTGAGAGGGGGATGAAGTTGGCAGTGAATCTATCTGCCAGGATGTTGGCAATATCATTGGGTTCAGTATATTTTGTGCTATTTTGCACTAGCTCAGAGCATATGTGTGAGTTGCCATTTTGATTCTTGACATAGCTAAAGAAGGCTTTGTGGTTATCTTTTGAATCCTTGGCTATTTTTATTTCGAAGTTAGCATTGGAGGATTTTATGAGGGATCTTAGTTTCTTAATGATACTGATCAGGGATGTCTTTCCTTCTTGGGATTTGCTTTTTTTCTGAACTAGTTTCCTCCTTCTGTTGTATAGACTGTTTATAACAAGGGTCCACCAGACTGGTTTCCTTCTCTTAGGGGAGTGAGTCTTTGTTTTGCTAGGGATGGCATGATCCATGCACCCTTGTAGATGCTCACAGAGTGCATTTGTAAAGGTTCCTGCATCTTGGACACTGTTGTCCTTTAGCGTGGGGGCTGTGAAACTTACCACCTCTTTCTTAAGTAAGGTGAAGTTTGCTATAGAAAAGTTTTTCACTGTGGTTTCCTTGATTGGAGGTGGTGGTGTGGTGTGGACATCCAGAGTGATTAGTTTATGGTCTGATCTAACCAGTGACAGGTTGACCTCTGGTGTGGAACACCTGTCGCCCATGTTGGTGATGACCAGGTCCAATATGTTTTCATCTCTGGTAGGGGAGTTTACCAGCTGATCCAGGGCATTTGAGTTGATAAATTCCAGGAAGCGCTGGACCTGGGAGTTTGTACTTGAGTAGTTTTCCCAGTTAACAGTAGGGTAATTGAAATTGGCCAATATCAGGGTGTTCGGTAGGACCTTCATGTTTTCTAGTGCCTCCAGAAAGGCGGAGTGGTGGTCCTGGATCATGGAGGGTGATCTGTAGCAGGCCACAATTTGCATTTCAGATTTGCCTGATGTTAGTTGCACATGGATGATCTCGGAGGTATCATGCTGCGCCACTATCCTGTAGGTGTAGGTATCCTTGATGAATATGGATACACCCCCTCCTTTTGTGTTTTGGTCCATGTTCTGTGGCCGAAATGTGTGGTATGAGTTGTAGCCCGGTAGTGCTGGGGTGCTCTGTGGAGCCTTGAACCATGTTTCAGTTACTTCACAGATGACATTTTCCATACTGAGGAGTGCTTCGAGCGCATGCATTTTGAGATTTAAACTCCTGGCGTTGAGTAGCATAACCCTCATTTTTTATTTGTGCTGTTTACAGAGGTGAGTTTGACTTTTGAGCCTTGCCTAAAAAAGGCACTATGGGGGCAGCAAGACCCTTGGCCAGTATTCGAAAGCCTAGCCATCTCTTGCACCTTTCACATCTCATATTGATAATTATAGTGTCTGTGACCAACTATCCCATATTGATAATTATAATGTCAGTGATTTCCATCCCTTATTGATAATTGTAGTGTCTGTTGCCTCCCATCCCGTATTGATTATTATACTGTCCATGACCTCCCATCCCTTATTGATAATTAGTGCTTGTGAACGCCCTTCCCATATTAATAATTATAGTGTCTGTGACCTCTCATCCCTTATTTATAAGTATAATGTCTGTGACCTCCCATCCCATATTAATAATTATAGTGTATGTGGCCTCCCATCCCATATTGATAATTATAGTGTCTGTGATTCCTATCCGTTATTGATAAATATAGTGTCTGTGATCTCCCATCCCATGTTGATAATTATAGAGTCCGTGACCTCTCATTCCGTATTAATAATTATAGTGTCTTTGCCTGCCCATCCCTTATTGATAATTATAGTGTCTGTGAACGCCCATCCCATATTGATAATTATAGTGTCTGTGGCCTCATATCCCATATTTATAATTTTAGTGTCTGTGACCTCACACCCATTATTGATAATTATAGTGTCTGTGACCTTACGTCCTATATTGATAATTATAGTGTCTGTGACCTCCCATCCCTTATTGATAATTATAGTGTCTGTGACCTCCCATCCCATATTGATAATTATAGTGTCTGTGACCTCCCATCCCTTATTGATAATTATAGTGCCTGTGACCTCATATCCCATATTGATAATTATAGTGCCTGTGACCTCCAATCCCATATTGCTAGTTATAGTGTCTGTGACCTCCCATCCCATATTGATAATTATAGTGTCTGTGACCTCCTATCCTATATTGATAATTATAGTGTCTGTGACCTCATATCCCATATTGATGATTATAGTGCCTGTGACCTCCCATCCCATATTGAGAATTATAGTGTCTGTGACCTCCCATCCCATATTGATAATTATAGTGTTTGTGACCTCCCATCCCATATTGAGAATTATAGTGTTTGTGACCTCCAATCCCATACTGATAATTATGGTGTCTGTGACCTCATATCCCATATTGATAATTATAGTGTCTGTGACCTCCCATCCCATATTGATAATTATAGTGTCTGTGACCTCATATCCCATATTGATAATTATAGTGATTGTGGCCTCCCATCCTATATTGCTAATTATAGTGTCTATAGCCTCTAATCCCATATTGATAATTATAGTGTCTTTGACCTCCAGTTCCTTTTTGATAATTATAGTGTCTGTGACCTCATATCCCATATTGATAATTATAGTGTCTGTGACCTCATATCCCATATTGATAATTATATTTTCTGTGACCTCATATCCCATATTGATAATTATAGTGATTGTGACCTCCCGTCCCATATTGCTAATTATGGTGTCTTGACCTCATATCCCATATTGATAATTATAGTGTCTGTGACCTCCCATCCCATATTGATAATTATAGTGTCTGTGACCTCCCATCCCATATTTTTAATTATAGTCTATGAGGGCTCATATCCCATATTGATAATTATAGGGTCTGTGACCTCACATCCCATATTGATAATTATAGTGTCTGTGACCTCCCATCCCATATTGATAATTATAGTGTCTGTGACCTCATATCCCATATTGATAATTATAGTGTCTGTGACCTCCCATCTCATATTGATAATTATAGTGTCTGTGACCTCACATCCCATATTGATAATTATAGTGTCTGTGGCCTCCCATCCCATTGTGATAATTATGGTGTCTGGGACCAGAACTAATATTGATTATTATAATGTCTGTGACCTCACATGTTATATTGATCATTATAGTGCCTGAGACATCCATCCCAAATTGATAACTTTAGTGCCTGTGACCTCATATCCCATATTCATAATTATAGTGTCTGTGACCTCCCGTCTCATATTGATAATTATAGCGTCTGTGACTTCCAATCCAGTATTGATAATTATACTGTCTGTAACCTCCCATCTCATATTGATAACTATAGTGCCTGTGAGTCCCACCCCATATTGATAATTATAGTGTCTGTGACCTCATATCCCATATTGATAATTATAGTGTCTGTGACCTCATATCCCATATTGATAATTATAGTGTCTGTGACCTCCCATCCCTTATTGATAATTATAGTGTCTGCGACCTCATATCCCAAATTGATAACTGTAGTGCCTGTGACCTCACATCCCATATTGAGAATTATAGTGTCTGTGACCTCCCATCCCATATTGATAATTATAGTGTCTGTGACCTCATATCCCATATTGATAATTATAGTGTCTGTGACCTCCCATCCATATTGATAATTATAGTGTCTGTGACCTCCCATCCCATATTGATAATTATAGTGTCTGTGACCTCCCATCCCATATTCTTAATTATAGTCTCTGTGGCCTCATATCCCATATTGATAATTATAGGGTCTGTGACCTCACATCCCATATTGATAATTATAGTGTCTGTGACCTCATATCTCATATTGATAATATAGTGTCCTGTAACCTCCTCCATATTGATAATTATAGTGTCTGTGACCTCCATCCATATTGATAATTATAGTGTCTGTGACCTCACATCCCATATTGATAATTATAGTGTCTGTGACCTCCCATCCCATATTGATAATTGTAGTGTCTGTGACCTTACATCCCATATTGAGAATTATAGTGTTCGTGATACCCATCCCTTATTGATAATTAGAGTGTCTGTGGCCTCCAATCCCATATTGATAATTATAGTGTCTGTGACCTCACATCCCATATTGATAATTATAATGTCTGTGACCCCCATCCCTTATTGATAATTATAGTGTCTGTGACCTCCCATCTCATATTGATAATTATAGCATCTGTGACCTCCTATTCCATACTGATAATTATAGTGTCTGTGACTCCCATCTATTATTGATAATTACAGTGTCTGTGACCTCATATCCCATATTGATAATTATAGTACCTGTATTCTACCATCCCATATTGATAATTATACTGTCTGTGAGCTCATATCGCATATTGATAATTATAGTGTG
>NC_056744.1:1385976632-1386024132 GCF_019279795.1 Protopterus annectens | reverse complement strand
AGAACAGTAGGTCTGCTCCCCCACACTGAAGGATGTAAGAGCTTACCTGTAATATCTGAAGAACAGTAGGTCTGCTCCCCCACACTGAAGGATGTAAGAGCTTACCTATAATATCTGAAGAACAGTAGGTCTGCTCCCCCACACTGAAGGATGTAAGAGCTTACCTGTAATATCTGAAGAACAGGTGGTCTGCTCCCCTACACTGAAGGATGTAAGAGCTTACCTGTAATATCTGAAGAACAGTAGGTCTGCTCCCCCACACTGAAGGATGTAAGAGCTTACCTGTAATATCTGAAGAACAGGTGGTCTGCTCCCCTACACTGAAGGATGTAAGGGCTTACCTGTAATATCTGAAGAACAGTAGGTCTGCTCCCCCACACTGAAGGATGTAAGAGCTTACCTGTAATATCTGAAGAACAGTAGGTCTGCTCCCCCACACTGAAGGATGTAAGAGCTTACCTGTAATATCTGAAGAACAGGCGGTCTGCTCCCCCACACTGAAGAATGTAAGGGCTTACCTGTAATATCTGAAGAACAGTAGGTCTGCTCCCCCACACTGAAGGATGTAAGAGCTTACCTGTAATATCTGACGAACAGGTGGTCTGCTCCCCTACACTGAAGGATGTAAGGGCTTACCTGTAATATCTGAAGAACAGTAGGTCTGCTCCCCCACACTGAGGGATGTAAGGGCTTACCTGTAATATCTGAAGATCAGTAGGTCTGCTCCCCCACACTGAAGGATGTAAGGGCTTACCTGCAATATCTGTTTTTTTTTTCTGTAGTGTAGAAAGATAATTATCCCATTTGTGTCATTGATTTTTTTAGCCCTACTAGGCATTCAGCCTATTTTCAGGGAATATCCCAAAAATATTTATTCTGAATAGGAAATATAACCATTCAACTGGTGAACTCCCTGTCTTTCTTTCCGATAAGTTACATAGATTCTTTAACATTTACCTATGTTACAATAGGCTCAGGTAGATAGGATCTCAGTTTATCATTTTATCTGAAGCACAGCACCTCACGGAGTGCAGCACCCCCCACCGACTGCAGTGAGATGGCAGTGCTGGATATGAATTCAAGTACCTTGTGTGAAAATAGAACCCACCCCCTTTTATCTTTTAGGCATTAGAAGTGAGTGTGCAACCTTCTTAATGACTCATATTTAGATAGGTCTGGCTATTCTAGTTATCTGGGATCTTTTAGGTATACCATGTATACACATAGTACACACATTACACTACATTACATTAAGTGCACACATTACAGAAATTGTCAGTATTTTGCGCTAAAATACTGCAACTTATGAATTCATTGTATGAAGTAAGAGAGTTGGAAATCTGAGGGTGGAACTTTGCCACTGAAGAAATTTGATAGTTATGCATTTTTAGGATCTATCTACTTCTGTATTAACAATGTAGCTAAATAGAATGTTTGCGTGTAGGTTCTCCTGACCCATCTGACAATCATGATTTTAACTAAATATGCCTGCATCCTGACATTCCTGCCCTGCAGTGGTTGCACTCATGTTTATATTGCTTGGGTGAATTGCACGTTTTTTTCTTTGACAGATTTACCATGGGTTCCCCTGCAGTCTTTACTTTGAGAAAAAAAAAACAGTCAGCTTTCGGAGGCTGCTTCCCAGTCATTAGCAATGCCTCCTAAACTTGTGTTTTGGAAGAAGGAAATGAAAAAATCTTTATCTGCAAGAAAATCAGGATCCATCAAAGTATGCACCATCTTTAACCACTGCTGCTTCTTCTAAACATGTCTCTTTGAAGAAGGAATTTAAAAGGTCTTTATTTGTAAAAAAAGAAGGATCCATCCAAGTCTGTACCATCTTCAACCATAACTATTTCTTCTAAAACATGTTCCATTCCTTTCTCTTTCCCAGGAACAACTTTGCCGCAAGCTGGAAATCAAAGATGCAACACAGGAATCTGGGGATTTTGTGAAAAAATGCATCGGTTTCAGTGGTGGTGGAGTCCCATCACTCTTCCAGTTCCTTATTTCAGGCCTTTACTGCACTTATGAGAGCTGAAACTCCTTAATCACTTAATCTGTTGACTCATTTAACTATTGATTACAAAAATAAGTTGTTAAATTCATGTTTTTATTTGATCTTGTATAATTTGCAAAAGGTTCCATAACTAGAGCAAAAAGCAATGGGAACAAGGGACAACCCTGTTTAGTACCTTTAGTAATCATGACTGATTGGGAAGTATATGAGCCCGTCTTAATGTATGAAAAGGAGTTTTCATAAAGAAGTTTGATTAATTGTAAGAAATTATTTGAAAAATTAGATTCCTCCAGTACCTATAGTAAGTACTCCTAACTAATTGAATCAAATGCACAATTGATATCCAAACTAACCAAAGTTAATTCTTTTTTTTTTTTAATTAATAGTATAATCCATTATCTTTTATATATTTTTTTCAAACACCTTTATTGAATTGTCACTTGTGACACAGGCAAATTTATGTTCATTTAAAAGTAATCGAACTATATTAACTTATCGGTTATTGATAGTATTCTCTATACATTATCGTGGTCATTCCTGTTCATTATAAAAACAGCTTGATCATTGTTTATCAACATTGGAAGAAGTTTTTATTGTAGAGGCACAGATTGCCTTGAAGAACATTGTCTTGATTCCTTGTCAGGTTTTAATATTGGGGTGCATTTCCAGGATGGTGGTACCTTAAGAACATTGTCTTGATTCCTTGTCAGGTTTTAATATTGGGGTGTATTTCCAGGATGGTGGTACCTTCATAAGTCATTTATTGAAAATACCTCTAGAAAAATTCTCAAACATCCTTCGTCATCATTTTATATAGTTCAGGTATTATACCGTCATTGCCAGGATTCTTTTGGGGTTTTAATTTATTAATTTGAATTTTGAGTTCAGACATTGATATAGGCTTGTTTTATTTGTATTTGATCCTTGGGCAGTCTATTTTCAGTGTATTTTTTATAAATGGTTTAATTAGATCTTTTCTATCCATTGTTGGTTTGTGTAATTAGTCTTAATAAAATAGACCTGAAAACATTCAGTATATATTCTATTTCATTAACATTCTTTTTACTACTAGAGAAGTATAATTCTTTCATGTGGTTAGATTTAACAATCATTTTTGTTCTAGTAGCCAATTTATGCATGGATTTAGGATTTATGGAATAATTTGTTATTTTAAGCTTTTATGCTAGAAGTCTAAATCTCAAAATGCACTCACTCAAGGCACTCCTTAAAATGGAGAACATCGATATCTGTGTAATGACTGAGACCTGGTTCAAGGCTTCAGAGAGCACCCCTGCACTACCAGGCTATAACTCATACCACAGTTTTCGGCCATGTAACCTGGACCAGAACACCAAAGGCAGAGGTGTGTCCATATTCATTAAGGATATCCACACCTCCAGGCTAGTTGCTCAGCATAATGCAGCCGAGGTTATCCAAGTGCAACTAACTCTGGGCAAAACTGCAGTCCAAATTGTAGCTTGCTACAGATCCTCCACCATGCCCCAGGATACCCACTCCTCTTTTCTTGATATCCTGGAAAATATTAGGGTTCAAACAAACACCCTAATAAAGGGTGATTTCAACTACCCCACCATTAACTGGGAAAACTACTCATGTACCAACTCCTTCGCTCAGTGCTTTCTGGAATTCATAAATTCCAATGCCCTGGATCAACTTATCCACACCCCCACCAGGGGCAACAATGTTCTAGATCTAGTCATTACCAACATGAGTGACTGGTGTTCCACACCTGAAGACACAGCCTCATTGCTCCGATCTGACCATAAGCTAATTACCCTAGATATCCACATCCTGTCCTCACCCCTCATTAAGGAAACCATGGTAAAAAATTTCTACAAAGCCAACTTCATGCTTCTTAAGACAGAAGTGGTGAACTTCATGACACCCATGCAGATGGACAATACAGTTATGACTACTGAATCCTACACAATTGCACTTTATAAGCACTTACACGAGTGCATGGATTGTGCTATCCCAAACAGAACCAAGACGCTATCCTCCAAAAAAAGAAAGCCAATCTGGTGGTCCCCTGCCATAAACAAACTGTACAACAGAAGAAAGAAATGAGTAAAATCCCATGAGTGGAGGAGCTCCCTGGTCAGCCTCAGTAAAAGCTGTGATCCCTAATAAAATCCTCCAAAGCTAGTTACGAAAACAAAATCGCCACCGATTCTAAAGACAACCACAAAGCATTCTATAGCTTTGTCAAGAATCTAAATGGCAACACTCAGATCTGCTCTGAGTACAGCACAATGGCACTAAATATACAGACCAAACTGATATTGCCAACATCCTGGCAGATAGGTTCATTGCTAACTTTACCCCTCTCTTACCCCGTAAAGAGCCCATCTATATACTGGAAAAATGCAAAGTTCCTGTAATCACGGCTGCACAGGTGAAAACCACACTCTCTAAAGCCAAGAACACAGCATCCATGGGACCAGACAATATCCCAGGTTACGTTCTACACGAACTACAGAACGAACTGGCACCCCACCTAAGTACCATATTCAATCATAGCCTCACCTCAGGCTTTGTGCCTGATGAATGGCGCACAGTGACTGTTACCCTACTGCACAAGGGGGGAGCCACCATAGACCCCGGGAACTACTGCCCCATTAGCCTGATAAGCCTGGACTGCAAGGCCATGGAACATATCATCATGGAACTTATAAACAAAGACAGTGGTAATCTCCAAACTCTGGACCCCACCCATTTCTGGTTTGTAAAAGGCAGATCATGTCTCCTAAACCTGATGGACTTCTTTGAAGCAGTCTTGTTTGAAGCAGTCAGCAAAGCCGTAGACAGGGAAAGGTGGTTCACACAGCCTATCTAGATCTTGCCAAGGTTTTCGACACCATCCCCCACTCTGGAATTATAGATAAACTCATTAAACTAGGTATATATCCCTATGTCACAAGATGGGTTGCCAACTGGCTCACTGACAGAACCCACACTGTGACAGTAGCAGACTCCAAAGCCGACTTCAGACCAGTGACAAGTGGAGTACCACAGGGTTCAGTCCTGGGTCCACTCCTGTTTGGTATTTATTTCTCTGAAGTACAGGCTAACACAGAAGGTCCTTGGCTAACGGAGTTCGCAGATAACTGCAAACTAGGAGCCATAATCTAAACTCCTAACGATGTCGACATCCTACCAAAAGGCCTCACTGAGACAGATGCCTGGTGTCAAAGCCATGGCTTCAAGCTCATTACCAAAAAGTGCATTGTCATCCCCTTTGGTAAAAACTCTGTACCCATGAACTACAACATAGGCGGTAGTATACTTAACACTGAAAGTATGATAAGAGAACTTGGGACACAGGTGGACAGTAGTCTCTCCTTTGATAATCACATCGCCACAGTAGTCAGAAAATCCTTCTACATCACACACCTCATCACAAAAGGTTTCTCATCTAGAGAAAAAAGAGGTCATTGTTCCCCTCTACTCATCACTCATTAGACCCATTATAGAGTACAATGCCCTTTTTGGTATGTACCTCACAAGACATCTACAACAATTGGAAAGGCCACAGAAATACCTCACAAAGAGGATTACCGGCCTAAAACCGATGCCGTACGCAGACCGTCTCAAAAAACTCCAGCATTACTCCGTCACATATCGCCTACTCAGAGGTGATCTCTGCCTAACATACAAAGCTATGTCAAACCCAGAGCTGTTGGACATGCTCCACTTAAAGAAATCCCAATCCCTCCACCCTACATGCTCTAGGGACCTAAACCTTGTCACCATAATAAACAGAACATGCTGGAGGGATAGATTCCTGTCCCAGAGACTTCCCATACTCTGGAATAAACTACCTATGTATATCAAACAAAGCTCCTCATTAGCACTCTTCAAGAAAAATATTGATGATTGGATGGGAATTAGGAAATTCACCTCTGGGATCACTTCTGTGGCTCTGCTTGACAGTGGCACAGGAAAATAATTTTCTTGGGTGGCAAAACCCAGGGTACCTTTTTGGCTGGGCTTGTATAGGCCTCAGGGCCGATAGCCTAGTACCTACCTATGAACCTATAATCTTTTCTAAATGTATTATAGCTTTATGTTGTAAACATTTACAAACATTTACTGTTTAAGCTATTTATTTCTTCTGTTATTTTCTTTTCGTTGATCTAATTTTAACTTAGCAGTTCTTTCTAATCTAAATCTATCAATTCTTTGCCCCATTGTTTCTTTTTTTGTGCATACCAACTTGTAATTTTGCAAAAAATGTATGCTTTTAAATAGTCCCATACAAAAATATCAGAGGTGTTTCCTGTATGATTAATTTCAGTAAAAGTTTGAATTTCTTTAAAGAACTCCTTGAAGTCTTTCATATTGGTTATATATGCAGGCATCATTTTTAATTGTGATGTTATTACTAGAATTCAACATAACTTCAAATCTTATTGGGTTATGATCTGACAGTGGGCAAGAGACTACTTTAACATTATCTGTTCTACTAGTGGTCTCATTTGAAACGTACTCTTATCTGTTCGTGATTGTGTCCCATGCCTGAGTGAAAAATGTATAAAGAGCGATTGAGATACCGAAAAGTCATTTGTCTTTCATATCAAATAGGTCATTGAACTCCATCAAAGCCTTGACTGAGCTCGTGTTGGAATCCTTGTCAGGTAAAATACAATTAAAGTCACCTGCAAAAATAATGTTTCCCTTTGATATTTGTATTATTTCACCCAGCTGTTGTTTAACTGTTTGTCTTCCCAATCCAGATATCCAGTAGATATCAATAAAAGTGTATAGTTTCCTTTGAATGTCTAAAGTCACTGAACAAAACATGGCTTTTTCATCACTAAACGTATTCAGGTTTTTAGGTAGAGGCAAAGAAATTTTTTCCATAAAATAGCCACCCCTCTTCTCTTTTGTTTATAATGAGAGCTAGTCAATACAGAATAGTGTTTTGCATTCAGTCTGTCCAAATCTTCTTTTATTAAATGTGTTTCCTGTAAAAAGATAACTTGGGAATGTAATATTTTTTTAAAAATTTGTATAAGCTACCCCTTTTACAACTGTTATTTAATCCATTGATATTAATTGATATTCATTTCAAGTTGGCCACACTATCGAAATAGAAAAAAATAAATATTATGTATAATACTCATACATTTGTAAATAATATTGCACTGTAAAAACTATTTTATCTACTGAACCGATTTCTCATAGATATAAGTATAAGGTAGTTGAAATTTTAACTGAAAAACTTTCTATCAAAAAAAAAAAAAATTAATTTGTAAATTACTATACATACATTGTTCTTTCCCGTCCCCCAGTGGAGTTTAAAACTCCTGGTTTGAGTAGCAATCCTATTCAAACACTACCACCTCCCCACAAATATGCATCTAGCATCACTCTACTACTTGTAGAATTATGATACATGAAAGGTCTAACTTATTTAATAAAATTAAAAGGAGTCCGAATATACATAATATTCAAATTATAAATGCTCATTTTCTTGCTATAAAACTTATAAACTGTAAAGTATAGTAGGTCTTGTAGTCATTTGCTTCTGTTCTGTTTATAAGAGGCTATATAGTATTCTAATAAATCCAATAATTTCTTTTAGTTCTGAGTAAAAAGAGATTAATATGTATTGTCTTTTATCTGTGTTAGGGTGGCACAGGGGTTTAGTGCTTCGCATTATCGCTTCATAACAAGAGGGTCTCTGGTGCGATTCTTGACTGTGGTGCCTTCTGTGAGAAGTCTGCATGTCCTCCCTGCATTTGCGTGTTCCAGTTTCCTCCCACTTTCCAAAGACATGCATCTGGAATGTTCCTCCCAAGGCCTCCGCTGAAAATGAGTTCTGTCTCAGTCAGACGTTTGTGGTAAACAAAAGTTAAATAAGTAAAAATAAATATAACGTTGTTTATAACAATCATGCTATATTATTAATATACTATTCTATATTATTGATGTGATTAACTAGTTAACCATTTACACACAATTCTAACTACAAAACTTTACATGCTTGGCTATTATGGCAGACACATGTTATTTCAAAAAAACAAACATCTCTAAAAATAAACTTTGCCTATTTGTGAGGACTTGCATATACAATTATCTTACAAAACATACCTCTTCTGTAAATAGGATATATTCACTAGAACATATGAGATAAAATAGTGAAAAGAGTAACTGTGACATTTAAAATAACTAATATGTTCCCAGAATTATCCTATTAACTTTGACTGAGTGCAGTTCTCCTCTTATTGCAGTATTCCAAGCAATAGAAATATTGCTAAAGAAATCAGGGTCAGTTTTAATGAGAATAAGACTAAAATACTACCTGTTGATTATAATATTAATAAAATAGATAAGGACGTACATAAATACATTGTGAAAGATGGTAAAATCATGTTGGGATAATCTTGTTTGATAATATAAAAGTTATAACAACCCCTAATTATAATAATAACTTAAATTTCATAAAACAAACTCTTAGTGGAATAATTTTTTCAATGTGGGGGACTCTAATATCTTAAAGTTATTATCTTTCCTAAAATTCTGTATATAGTACAATCTTTATTCCTCCCACTCACTAAAAAAATGTGTAATTTTGTTTCTGAGATTTTTATGGTGTCCTAATGAGCCTAGATTGGCTTTAGACCATCACATTACAGATTGGACATCGGATGGTATTGGTCTTCCAGGTTTAGTATTCTATTCCTTATCCTCAATTGTTAACACAGTAATTTCTTGGTTAAATAACAATTATAATGCCAAATGGAAAGATATTCATGGAGGTATTTGGTGTAAATCCAGTAATTTAACAAAATCATATCATACTAAAATAGGTACTAATAAATTTCATTGGTTAGTAAAAGCCTTTTTTTATAGAAAACAAAAACAAACCAGTTAACTGTTATTATATTAATACAGTAATGTCCTCCTTTAAAGAAATTCATTGTCAGTGACCCTGAATATAAAGCATGTATTTTCTTTGTATTTCCAATTGCCTACACTCAAAAACAGTATTAATACATTTCATTTAATAACAGTGACTACATTTAAAGACAAAAACCTGTTATACAGGTATCATTTACTAGACAATTGGAAGGTACAAAATATTGATCATATCATTAATAAGTTTGAGTTAAGCAAAGACATGTGGTTAGACATTGAAAATTGTAGACAATTGGTTGAACATAAGATTAATGCAACCAATAGTTAGAAATTCTTTCCCTGCATTCATTGATTTATTCATTATTCTAATGCACCAGAATATAAATGGAAAGGGACTTCTATGTAAAATATATGAGGTACCTAAGAAATCAACAGTATGTCACAGAGAAAGCTATTGGATTATTTAGACTTGTTAATAACTCAAGTGAAGATGATAAAAAAACTAATACTCTGATCTTCAAAACAAGCTACTTCATCAGTAAGGTGGAGTATATTATCTTGAAAGTTCTGACATAGAACATGTATCACACAACATAAGGTTGAAACTATGTTTAATAAAGATGTAGGATGCTGGAGATGTAAACTACAATAAACTCTGTTAACCGGAACTCAAGCAACAGGCAAAAAAATATCAAAGAAATGCAGTACAAATTTTATGTGTTGGGCTTCCAGTTTTCCCTCCACAGAAACATACCTTACGTAGATTGAGTTTTATAAAGGAAGATAGAAATAAGTTCCCACACTCCCCAACTTGAGAACAAGTCAAACCAAACAAATAGTATAGGGTACAGTATTAGTCAAGCTTGTTTTTAATAGCAACTCTCAAGCAATGAGAAACTGCAGTTATCTGGCATGTACCCAATCCCCATGGGTGCTGGTTAACTTAGAGTTTACTTCATATGTTAAAGCAGACTGTCAGCATATGTTTTATGATTGTATAAAACTTAAGACATATTGGGATAATGTGAATTCTCTCTTAGTCTGTTTTTAGTACAAGCTAATTTATGCTGACCATATCTCTTATTTTATTTAATGCACCTATTCCCACTTGTGTCACAAAAGTAAAGTAACCTCTTTTATGGAGTATCCAACACATTAGCAAGAAAAGTCATCACCAAGAAGTGTAAGAATCAGACTACTCCTACTATGAAGGAATTTGTGCACTTGGCAATTAAAATTTGTCCTCTTGACCTTACCACAATCAAGACAGGAACATCTAGAATCACCTCTTCATGTAATTATGCTTGAAATTCCAAGAACTGCGGGATACACATACTTTAATAATTAACTAATAACTACACTTGTCACATTTCTTTTTCATTTTGAAAAGCTTTGTTTTAAAGTAGACACTATTGTAAATAGTTATCTTAGTTGTTTATTGTTCTTTTAGATTTGTGTATTTGTTTTTATAATTTTTTTATTATATATTAACGTTTTGCTGTTAAAATTTTCAGTAAAACCAAAAAAAAAAGACAAGATAAAAACACCCTGTGATCTTCCCTAAATACTCTTTGAAATATAAAAAATACCAATGAAGTCACTTCCACAACATAAGAGAGTTTATTAAGTGCTTTCATCTCTCTAAATAGGGAGACTTCTTCAGAATAAAAATAAATCACAAAATACCATTTAAATAGTAAAACAGATACAGTTATCAAATCCACCCCTCAATCATTCAATTAAACAGTTCCTGTTTCATCTTGGTAAAAGCAACTACATAAAATACAAAACAATAATTTTGCTTCAAAGAACAATTAAAAACATTCATCTAGAAACCTTTATGCATATAGTAAGAAATATAATTATAATTCTAATGCTTTCAATTTTCAGCAAAGGAAAATAGAAATGTTGCCAAGTCCTGGTGGGTATGTGGCATTCAACGTTAGTTGCCACTGTAACTCCTTCATTTCTATTTCAAGTTCCCATCCCCACACCGGGATTTCTTGTAATAATTTCTAAGATACCAAACTTAAAACTAATGAAACCTTGACAGCTAGAACTGTGCTTAAAAAGTGAATTGTTAAATTTTTTTTCTACAAAGCACTAGTCACTAACAACCCAGTAATACACCTCTTCAAGTATTCAGTGTTCAAAGTCTATTAATGCATACGTATTTTTGTACTGTAATAGCTGCCTTTAATTCATATTAATGTAATCTAATTTGTAAATGAATGTGTAATTGTTACAATCTGTTATTTAATGTCTGCTCTTGTACATTACTGAATGTCTGTTAAAAAAGGTTTGTAATATGTTGGGACCTTTCTCCTTGGACCACCACTAAAAAGGGGTTTTGACTAAACCCTGTTGTACAAACCTGGTAAACAAAAGCAAAATATACTGCCAGTTTACTTACGTCTTGCTCCACCATCATGATAAGTACTTGTCAGTGTTATTTAAATAGTATGTGGAGAACAGATGATGTATGTTTAATAGAATATTTAATTGATGGACTGTTCTATAGAATTTCTGTGAATTTTGCATGTAGGAAAGACCCTGTGAATAGACTGAGGTTGAACAGTTTAAGTTGAGATTTAGTGGATATGTGACATTGACAGTGTACTAGAAAATGGCTGTTAGTTTTCTTTTCTGCTAAATCCATTGTGGTGGCCTAGTCTGCCTCGTGCTTGAACCCACTCCGTTCGCCCTCGTAAGCTTGGGCTCACTCTGCTCCCCTACCCACATTCCCACCCACCTCCACATTGATTTAATTTATACCTATATACCACACCCATCAATTATCTCTGAGCCACCCGCAACACTAATTACCTTATCACAATACTCTACACCCACACCACAGCAACTACACCCCATCCACATTCTTATTTACATCAGTCACACTTACTGAAAACATCTACATAATCTACCTACCAACCCTCAAGACAGGCAACAGCATCCATAGTCACCAAACTAACATGCTACAAGCCCTACTCTACACAGTTGCTACCATCGCACTGTTCCAACTCTCAGTCCTTACCACTTACCACACTCAACTGCAAGACAACATCCCCTGTTCACGGCAGACAGCAGCTAGAAACCATCACATCATACCACCATACACTCACATAGAACAGAACTCACCAAATCAACCAACTGTTTAAACCTTCCCACATCGACTATTACTCTCATAAAATGCAATCAATTACATGCAACACTCAAACCTCCTTAAAACATATGATAACTTTAAGCTTGGGAACTCTACCTACACCTGCTACACAACCTAACATGCTGTGGTGACATACACCCCAACCCCAGCTCAATCTCTCTACCCAACCCAGTTCCCAATCGCCTTATTCCTCTCATCCACAGACAAAAAGCCTTTCTCCTCTTTCTTAACCTCAGTGTGAGAAGTATTTTAAATAAGGTTCATAAACTCAATGCCATATTAGCCCTATACAGACCTGAAATTGTATTACTGACTGAAACCTGGCTAAAGCCAGAAATAAATAAATAATGAAATAACAGCACAATCATACGCAAAGATCATAACGTCAAAAGAGGAGGAGGGGTAGCACTATTATATCAAAACCATCTTGTCTTAGAACAAACAGATACTAAGATTCCAGACATAGACAATGCAGACATCATACTCACTAGGTTAAAGTTGAATCCCAATAAACACATCAATATTATAGGCTGCTACTACCCACCAGGTAATAATATTACTAAAATGGAAAACCTACTAGAGTGGATCTCAAACTCCTTTCCTCACGAAAATATTTTGCTAGGAGATTTCAATATAGACTGGCACAACTGTTCTGGCTACAATCCATCTGCCCACATCATCCTCCATGGATTTAACAAGCTAATCTCATCCCCTACTAGAACTGACAAAAGATTTAAATGTTAGGCCATACTGGACTGGATTCTTATATCAGACCCCTCACTTGCATCCCAAGCAGGTTGCCTACCTGACATGCTCAGTGACCATTAGCCCACCTTCCTTATAAGAAACAGAACTCACCAAATCAACCAAACAACCTTCAGAGTAGTCAGAAACAAAAAGACCTTTAACCCAGACAACTTTATAAATGCCCAAAAAAGCTGCAATTGGATATCACTAACACAACTATCTCTAGATGAAAGCAGTACACTGCTTTAACTCTAATTTCTTACAAATATTAAACCACCATGCACCCACCATGACCATAAGAATAAACGCTAACTATTCTCCCTGTCTAACTAGGAAAACTAAAACCATTCTCAAAGACAGGGAGAAAGCATGGATACCGTTTCACAAAAAATGAACCCAATCAACAAAGCAAAACTACTTAGAACTACTCAAATAAAGCCAAAAAAACTCATTAAACTAGACAAAATTAATTACTATCAAAACCTCCAAGAAAAACAAACTTACAACCCTCAAACATTCTGGGCCACAATAAACTCCATATTTCAGCTAGGTAAAACTGCTACCACTACACCTGCAACAGTTAAGTCATGAAAATATTCCCAGTCAATTCAACAAATATTTTACCGAAACGGTTCAGGCTCTAGCTGAAACCCAAACTAAGGGTAGTTGCCCTATCATACCAGCCACACAAAATAGCACACACACACGATGTCTCCCAATTTGACGTGCACCCAGTGTCAGTGAAATCAATTTCAAAACTCCTCCACAAGCTTAAGCCAACCACCCTGGCAGCAGATAATTTACTAAGTGAATTCCTACAGCTAGCAGCAGATGCTATAGCCTATCCTGTTTGCTGTCCTAATTAATAGATCAATATCTGAGTGTAAAGTACCATGCCTATGGAAGGTCTCCCTTATAATACCACTACACAAGGGTGGCAACTCCCTAGAACTCAGTAACTATCGGCCAATTGCTGTTTTATCACCCTTGTCAAAGGTATTTGAAAGATTTGTTCACAAACAACTAATTGACTACCTTCTAAAAAATAATCTGCTATCTAAACATCAGCATGACCTTAGAGCCTCCCATAGCACCACAGCAGCCCTAATGTCCTTTACCAACACAGTTAATCACCACTGAAACAACAGACAGCTAGTCTCTGCCCTTTTTTAGATCTGTCTAAAGCTTTTGACATGGTCAGACATAGTAAACTCCTTAAAACACTTTCCACCCTAAACATTGGAACCCCTTCTATCTCATGGTTTAAAAATTACCTATCAGGATGCCAGCACGCAGTAAAATGGCAAAGCCAACTATCCTCTCTCCTGCCAGTATCCTTAGGAGTCCCTCAAGACTCCGTACTTGGCCCACAGCTGTTCTCTCTATTTGCCAATCAGCTCTCAACCTCCACCCCCAACGCCTCAGTAGTACAATATGCTGATGACACCACCATCATATGTGCAGCCCACATAATAGATGACCTCCACTCCCTAACCCAAAATGGCTTCACAGAAGCCAAAACATGGTTCACTAACTCCCAGCTTATCCTAAACCCAAATAAAATAAAACTACTTATTTTCAGCCCTAGCAGACCCCCCCCCCCCAGCAACAACTTTACCATTATGTCCAACAATAAAACCATGTTCATCCCAACTCCCATACTAAATTGTTAGGTGTAGAAATAGACAGCAACCTTAGATTCAACATCCATATAGCCCAAACTATAAAAGTTCACAAAAAACCTAGGACTCCTCTACAGGAACAAGCAATTTCTCACTAAACACACCAAAACCACTATAGCCAGGACACACCTGCTGTCTACCCTCCTCTATGCATCCCTAATACTAACCAACCTCTGCAAAACTGAACAAATTGGAATCTTGTTATAACAAGATTGCCAGATTTGCTACTGAATCTCAGTATAGGACACATCACTGTGATGCTCTGAAACAACTAAACTGGCTTGAGTTACCTCAGCTTCTGAAACTCAATCAATTGGCATTAGCTCACAAAGTGTAGTACTACCCAGCTAAAACTCCAGAATCTAATTAAACCATATTCTACATCAAGAGAACCTTAAGATCATGCTCCCATGACCACCTGGAAGTCATCAAAATAAATAATGATGCAGGTAAATCTCTCTTCAATTACCTTATTTCCAAGGCCTGGAATACCCTACCTACCCACTTGACCTCCATTAGCTCCACTACAGCATTTAAAAAACACCTCAAAGCACACTACAAATAACTGGTTATGCTCCTGTAACACCCCAGGATAAACATTTAGTTAACAATCTTTTTCACTTCAACCCAATATGCCATACCTTTTCCAACCTGCATTCTTGTAAAACCCACTATTCTTGTTTCTGCTTGGCTTATACTGACCCACAATCTTGCACTATTTTACCACCTAAACATGTTCACTACTCAACTTTCTTATATTTCCACCTCAAGATGCTCACCTCTGTTCTGCCAGTTCACCCACCACACTACTAGTAATATCTTAACTCCGTTATTACATTGTCTTACCACGCTTACCCGCTAACATTCTCCTGACTTATATCAACCCAAGTGTAGGACTGTAACATAAGATATTTCCCGTTTATATGACCATGATAAGTGATAACACATGTATATGTGATTGCTTAGATGTGCCATCAACATTAATGTAAAGAATGTATATTGTGTCTACTGTGTACTATGCAAAATTATTATCCAGTGTTTTTCACCTTTATTCTATGTGTATTTGGACAATGACTACGTTATAATGTGATTACCATAGACTTTGTATTGTTTACTTCATCTGTTTATTTTATGTTTTGTCTGGAGCTTTTCTCCCAGGGCCTCCGCTGAAAATGGACCTGTGTCCAGTCGGAATTTCCCGGTAAACAATTGTAAAATAAATACATAAATAAAATTGATTATTTGTTCCTCAAGTTAAGGGTAGAGCAAAAGCCTGTACTAGATTAGAGCATAAAGTCAGATGGGACAGAGAAATAGGCAGAGGAGGTATCAGAGAACTGATTGTGGCTTTAAATCAACGTGTCCAGATTAGTGAAGCAGAAAAGGCCCCTCAAACACCAGGAAACCAGTTTTATGCAGCAGCTGTTCTTACAAGAATTGAAGCATTTATTCTTTTGTTAATCACTTAAACCACTAGTTGCAAACCTGTTTTCATGGGTGACCCAGTAGCACAGGCTGGTTAAGTGATTTTCTCAGTCACACATTTGGCAAATGGAGTTTTGGGAAATCAATGCTTGGATTGGTGGATGAAACTCGTTTACAGCTTATAGCCTTGAACTTATGAAGCTTTGTTCTTAGTAGCTATCTCTAGAGTTCTTGAAAATGTGATCATAGTTATATAAATGGGTCTATATTACGTTGCCGAAATGCAGTTAGTGAAACCTATATATCGACACCAAATCAGCGAAGCGTTTCGCTGAATTTAATGAGGGCAAGGAAATACCCACAGCACAACGTACCAACATCTACGTAGAATTGAACCCACCTAAGTGGGAGGGCTTTGCCCTTCACCCCCCCCCAACTGTATATACCAACTCTGCGATTGCACTACAGTGGAAAAAAGGGCAAAGTTCTGTTGTCATCCAACTATGTCTTTGCCCTTATTAAACTCGGCGAATCGCTTCGCTGATTAGGTGTCGATGTATAGATGTTCTCTCATTTTGGCAACGTGATATAGACCCATATAAACTTAGGTAGCAAAGTCTTTTCTAGTAGTAAATGCATCACTGAAATGTTTGTGTTTCATTTAGCACCTTCTGTATTGCTAAACCTTTTCTGATTTCATCACCAGCAGAAACCGACCCAGAGACATTATTTAAGGGGACAGCTTGCTCAGGACTGAAATTTTCCTCCACTCTTCAAACTTTCTTGTGACGGTTTTTATGCTTTGTGTTCAAAATACAGACATACTAGATTTGACTCAAACAGAAAACACTTATTCAGGATAGAGTTGGCACATTAGTACCACAAGAGTCTAATGTAAGGTAATCCATGATGTGTAAACCTATGTAGTGTCATATTTAGCTACACATTTTGCCATTCCGCAAGCAAGCCACAAATCTTCATTCGGTGGATGTTAAGTTTGCAGTCAGTTTCATGGGAATTGTGTCCAAGTCTGAAGCAGTACACACTTCTGCCTATAAGGCAGATACATCAAAGTACATCTGCAGTGTCATTCCACAAGTACATGGAACTGAATGGCAGTGTACTGACAAAAAATATCCTACTGTTTGATGACAAAACACTAAAAGCACTCAAACCAGAGTTAGTAGTACCCTGAAAATGAAATGACATAATACAGTCGCACAGTATGTAAGGATGACTGGAAAGTTGTAGAATGTACCATTTGCTAGTTATTAGCTTGGGTAAGGCTTTGATGTTGGATTCTTCAAATATCAGTCTGCTAATGTACCATTTCTGGCTGCTGTAGGCTATATATCAAATGAAAAAGAGTTGTGTTTTATTAATATTTTTTCCAGGGTTATTTGCATCATTGTATTTTTTAAATTATGTAAAAAATAAGTATGGTCTTAAGAGATTTTGCAAGGTCTGCTGATTGTAAATCACAAATGTTTAATTGTACATAAAGCACATTTGGTGCTAGTGGAATTATTAAAGTAACATTATTAAAGTAACTTCTAAGCCAAAGTGCAGATTACATTTGAGTGGTATGGGGTCAGTAGTGATCATTACACTTCCTTTTATGCAGGGACTAAATTTTGTCAGCAAGTGGACCCTCAGGCAGCTATTATCAAAGGAAAATACTCTGTCATCCTTCAAGAACCATTGTTTGTTCTGGAAACAGTCCGTTGCTGTTAGAGTTGTAATATCACTAACATCCTGTAAAGGGTATCCAAGCAACTCCTTGTACTCAAGTGAGTACATTTTTTTAATATCTGCAAATGTCTAAACTAATCTGTGCAACATGGATTTTTACATAATTTGCCTAGATTATATTATTCATCCAAAAACAACCCTTTTATAGCTGTCATGGGGGAGGGGGCGGTGAAGGATGTGGATGTATGTATACATTTAGCAATTGCATACAGGATAATGTTTGGGATAAAAAAAGTAATTTTAAATGCAAGTTGGAGTGTGTGGCAACAGTAGAAGCCCCAGCTTAAAAATTGAGTTTTCCAACAACTCTTTGTGGTTATCCTAGATTTTCTTAATAGGTAGAGTGTTGATTTTAAAAGGCACTGTTTTGATTGCATGCTGTCAATTAACTTCTTGCATGTACATATTTGTAGGCATTTTTCACCTTGCTAACAGTTTAAAGAGAGTTGATTATTGTCATATTCATTTGAATTATTGCAGAATTTATTTCCTTAAACAGCATCAGCAGATCTTTGCTAATAAAGCAAATGCCCTGACATGCCACACTTCTGAACATACTGACTTCCTTTTATTTTTCTTTGCTTTAACTCAGTAGCTCTATAATAGTACAGCTAATACTCTAATGATTGTGTATATGTATGTATGTATGTTAAGTTTTTACATTTCTTTCTTCACAAAAACCTATCAAATTTACAGCATTTAGCAAGCTACCACTTTAGGGAAATCTCTTTCAGGAACTATATGTGTGTGGGAGATTTACATTTGAAGACACATAGATCTGTTGTATATATGCGCTTTTAGTATGTTTAGTAAGAAAGCGTTCATTGTATCATATATATATTCAGGAAAGCATGAGGAAGTTCGTAAACAATGGTGGAAACAAGAAGGAAAGAAAGATGCATTTAAATGAGCAGTGTAGGAAGGAGTCATCATTCTGCATAAACTGTAAGTGGCAGAAGGCAGGGAGAATATTTTTCATTTAGATTTAAAAGGAATAGATGTTTTTAATTGCAGAGGAAGGTGATTCCTTAGGTAGGATAACACTAAGTTTAGTGTTACCATACTTATTATTGGTTTTCTTGATTTTTAGTAGACATTTGTTTAGCTTCCCATGAAGGAGAAGCATAACAAAGACTGGGGTTAGGGCATGAAGCACCAAAGCATAAATTCTAGGTCATTGTAATGTGCATATGGAGCTTTATTTTCAATGGTCTTCCAGTTAAATTTGTTTAGGGGGAACAGTGATAGAATGGGAAACCTGATTTGTTTCAAGTTTAGCTACTTTATTGTAGGCAGTTATTAGATACTTTATTTTTTCCTTAATTTCTTCACAACGCTTGCACCATATAAAAGTTTAGGGAGTAGTAAAGTTACAGCTAATTTCATTTTTGTAATTGGAAATAACACTGAGCCAAGAGCTCAAACAAGATTTTAGCGAGATGGATGTGCAAATATAAGAAAGAAACAAAAGGCATTTCTGCAGCTTATTGTTAGCAGTTAATATAGAATGCAGATGAATCGAGCATCATAGGGGTTAATAACTGTGGGAGGTAAGAAGAGAATAGGAGAGAGGGCGAGTCAGAGACGGGGATAGGAAAAGCAGGTGAAGGAGCTCCTCTGAGAATGGGAGGAGAGAGAAGAAGGATGCGAATGAGAGAGCAAAACGTAAAATGACAGTAAAAATGAAGAGCATTGTACCAACAATGCATTTGCCTGTATGAAGCAGGTGGATTAGATGATTGTAGAACAGCGGCAGTTCCAGTGGCTGTGAAAACAGTTTTCCTTCCATTGCAGAGTTCATTGCTACTCTTTTACTTGAAACTTTGCTGAATAACTAATTTCATTTCCTGTTGTACCCCTGATGTTGAATTTGAGAAATTTTGAAAACAAAAGTTACAATGTGTGTGTGTTTTATATTTTAATTTCACTGTTTACTGTTTTATCTGTGACCATACCCACACAATTATATTAGTTTCAGTGATTTACTGACGTCAGCATAGCATTGTGAATAAACAAAAACATATTTCTTTGCATTGTAGTTTCGCTGCTGCATCATCACGTTAATGTTCATTGTACAGTGTTCCCTCTACAACACCTAGTTTACATCTTGCCCTGTTGATGTTCTTCGTGTTTCACTGTTGCAGTCATTACATTTGGGTAATCTGCTGGCAGGTTGCCCTCAGTCGACCTGAATTCCAAAGTCTTGGGTCCTGCGTCGGTTGCTGTCTTCTCTTCCATGACGTCAGGTCATCAGGGGTATAAAACATACAGCCGACGCCACTTTCTTCAGTCTTTCTTGCCGTGCGGTGCCCAAAGCAGAAGCATTTCGCAAGTGCTGGTCGGCCGACTACTGAAATATTCCAGTTTGAGTTTCAGAACTGAAGTCTTTACTAAAGCTAAGTACCCCGTTGGGGAAACTTTTTTTTTTCTTGCTTTTTACTGATGTCAGAAAAAGTTAATAATTGTATTACTTGTGGGAAGCAAATACCTCATAAGGATTTCCATTTATACTGTATTCCTTGCCTAGCTGTCGGTTTTGTGCTAGATTTGACCAACGCACTGTTAAGCGTCTGTATATTTTTGCATCAAAGTATTTTGGAAACAGATTTAACTACCCAGAAATGTCGTTGGATAGCAACCCGACTACCAGAGTACATAAACTCAAAGAAAAGGACAGAGAAAGGCAGTTGAGATCCAAAGCCGATGAAGCTTCTCCTAAGCCAGTCGCTGGTTCGCTGGTACTCAGTGAGGCACTTTCGCAGCCCCTGATACCCGCTACCTTCGAGTCGCAGGCCTCTATCGACACCCATGTGGAGTCCGGCATGCCGCAAGATACTCAAGGTATTGGACCGACGGATGTATCTCCCTCGGATGGGTCTGGAGCCGCTGAGCAAGCACCGGCTTCTGAGGGTGTATTCAGACCTCAACATTTGTATATCAAACCGACGACAGCTGCAAAACCAAAGACAAAAGCAACTTCTAAAACTAAAAAACCAACACATGAGCCACATGCACAGGCCTCTATGCCTAAAAAAACAGATGATCAAAATGGCTGATGACCTTATTACCTTGATCAGGGGTACCCATCCCCCTCCAGATAAGAGGCCTAGGCAAGACACTGATTATGAATCTTCAGATCAGGTTTCTATTTCTTCTGATTCCTCTTCTGATCAGGAATTATCTGTACCTCTCTTTGAGGATTCTGATGCTGAGGAGTCTATTCCATCTGCATCTCCTCCCGAGGACTGTTCATTTGGAGAAACCTTGCATATTTTGAGGGAGCATTTTCACTGGGAGAGTCAAGACTTCTCAGAATCAAAAAAGAGGCTCAGGGATTTCCTTCTTCTCCCTCAGCACAAGACTTTAGCCATTCCCCCGGTTTTAGACATTGTGGATGTGTTTTCGGAGTCATGTTTGACCCCGAACACCTTCCCTCCAGCTCTCAGTAAGCCTGACAAATATTACAGGGTCCCTGACTCACATAAATTTTTATTTAGAAACCCTGCTGCTGATCCTGAGACTATATCACAGGGCCCAAAGGGAGTTAAGGCCTCAACAGCAAAAAATCCTACACCCTCTGACAGAGATTCAAGGGCACTGGACAGATGGGGAAAAAAGGTTTATACATCTGCAACCTTGGCAATCAGGGCCTTAAACTGTCAATTTCTAACTATATATTGCCCATATATAGATGAGTGATAAATTCTTACATCCTGATACAGGTATGACTTTCCAATTTAGAGTTACAACAGATTGTAGTACCATGCATGTGGTCTATTTGGCCACATGCCAAAAATGCTTTTCTTTTTATGTCGGCAAAACCGACAGGATGTTCCGAAATAGAATTAGGGAACATTTATATGCCACAAGAATAAAACATGAAAATAATGCACTAGCCAAGCATGTACAAATCTATGGTAATGATCATGTCTTTAAATTTATGGTAATAGATGTATATGTACCTAGGATCAGGGAGGGAATATTAGAAATGCTACAGAAAGCAAAGAAGTGAATCTGACTATCAGACTGAGAGCAGACAAGGGCAAAGGCCTTAATGAAAGGGCATCCATCAAACCTATACTCGGGAACAGACGAGTTACCATTAGATGAAAGCCCAAGCTCTATGGCCTTATACAGCTTTCATCTGATATAGACATTTTCTTGTTATTTTTTCTGTCACTTGGCCATCAATAGAAGGAACCCCACCTTCATATATATTATGTCTGTTAAGTTGGATTAGAATCCATGTCAAAGTACTGATTCTTATTTGAAATCCACCTTTAGTTTAGTATAAGTCATCCAAGATATAACTGCAATTTCCAGTACATGCAGGACAAATATTTACTATCAAATAGTTATTGGCATATATCACTATGGTGTTAGCTGTAAAGGTTTTTCTACCTTCAATTAAAAATTTATTACCATAGAAGACAATATGTGATTAGTCCTTTTACAGTTCCAACAGTAATAACGTTGCATATTCGGATGCATTGTTTTCACTACTCTATGTGGTGTTAATACTGAAAGTGACAGCTTATAGATGTAGTAGCAATTCAAGTGAGTTCAGCTAAGCATGATACGACAGGAATGTAAGTGTGGAAAATCATAAAAATAATGCATGCACTAGCTTGATAACACAATTTGATATGCAAGCCCTGATTCACTTGTGTTATAGTTAAACAAGTGAGCGATTGATTATAAGGGAGACAGAGGAATGTTTAGCATGTTATGGTAAAAGTTATTTAGTACGTATATAACTCTGTGTAATGGAACACATCACATCTTATCTATTATAATAGCAAGCTAATATTTTGCAAGAAGAGCATTAGAGATTGGTTAGAGTTATTTATAATGCAACAATCTCAATACTATGTTTTTAGAAAACTTTTTAAAGGTTTATAGCGAGTGTGTGTTTTTAAAAAAAGTTAATTACTTAATTGATGTTCATCACATGGCTGCTATATAGGCAAATGTTTGTAGTTTGAAAAACTTTTATGGTCTGAAGGAGCAGTTAGTGAAAGCGCTTACCTTGTGCACGTAAATAAAGACTTGTATATATTTTAATAACAAGACTGGATCATTGTGAGTCCATTGGTTGCCTCTCATTGCTTATCGTTTTTGTCAATTTCATATGCTTAAGTACCAACAACATGTTATGGGATTGCTGAAACAGAAAATGATGTTGATTTCAGAATGTGCAGAAAATAAAAAATTGCAGTGATTATTGCATGCAGCTGAACAAGTTGGAAAGCATACTTTGCAATGTAGTTTTGATTCTTTAGAGGCCTTTTGCAGGGCCGCAGTTACTGGATCTGTGATTAGGAGGCATGCCTGGTTAAAGGAACAAAATTTGCCTGACCATGTTAAAGCTAAATTGTTAGACAGCATGATTCTCTGTTTGGTATTAAGGCAGAAGAGGTTTTAAAGAAAATGGAAGACAAAGCGAAGTCTATGCAAACTGTTAGACTTCTTACAAGTGCAGCCACCAAGATTCAGTAGACACTGGCCTACAAAAAATTGGTTCTTTCCTGTGTCAGACAGAGCTCAAAGGGGCAAATCCAGACGCCCTAAGGGTTCCAGATACCAGGCACAAGACTCGTATAGGTCAAAGCAATGGGGCACATCCACCTCCAAATCTGGAGGAGAGAAAGCACAATCCTACAGAAAGAAATCCCAGTGACTTCTCTCTGCCTACACCAAGCACTTATCTTTTGGCAGCATCCATAGGGGGAAAATTAGCACTTTTTGATCAAAATTGGCAGTTAATAACCCAGGACAAGTGGGTACTAAACATCGTATTACAGGGATACAGATTCCATTTCCACACTCTGCCAATGGCACATGGTTGGTCAGATCTGCCAAAAAAATCAATGGGCAGAGGCACAGAAACAGGTTACGTCACTCATGGATATGAGGGCCATTCAGACAGTACCAGAACAGGAAAAAGGACAAGTTTTTTACTCAAGACTGTTCTTGGTACCCAGAAAAGATGAGGCCTGACGGCCAATACTGCATTTATCGATTTTGAACACATACCTGGACATTCCAAAATTCAAAATGCTGACTTTGCAGCAGCTTCTGCCCATGCTTGGCAAGAATGCTTGGCTGGTGACTTTAGTCCTAAAAGAGGCATATCTGCATTTCTCAATAAGACAGTCATGCAGAAGATACCTCAGATTCAAGGCTGGCTTAATGCATTACTAATTCTCTGCACTGCCCTTTGGCGTATTTACTGCGCCCAGGGTCTTTACAAAGTGCCTGGCACCAGTAATTGCGTTTTGCAGACAAAGAAGCATTCAAATTTATCGTTACTTGGATGACTGTCTCATTCAAGCAGAGAAAAAGGACACTCTTCTTCGACACCTGGCATTTGTGAAAAGGCTTCTAACATGCCTAGGGTACACAATAAACGAAAAGAAATCACAACTGGTACCCTCTCAAAAGATAACATTCCTGGGTGCAAGCTTGAATACAACTGCCCAGATGGCTTACCTCACGCCAGACAAACAAAGGCAACTGACTACTTATTTCAAACTGATAGCAACAAAAGCACAGTCTTCTGCAAGACAAATTCTGCAGGCTCTGGGCTTCATGGCATCCTGCTAATTCCATATGCAAGACTGCATATGAGGAAACTTCAATGGTACCTAAAAAGTTTATGGAGTCAACATTCACACAGTCTGGAAACAATGATTCTTCTCATTCCCTGCCTGCAACAGGAGTTTCTATGGTGGGCAAAGGCCTGTCACCAAAACATGTTATGGCCCTTCACTCTACCCTCTGCCAGCCAAGCCTTAACAACAGTCACATCAGATTATGCCTGGAGGGCCCACATGGCGGGAAGATGCATTCAGGGCATATGGGCGCCAAAACAAATGCATCTATATATCAACCAGAAAGAGATGCTAGCTGCTCAAAATGCCCTAACAGCCTTCAAGGACTTACTTCATCCAGGACAACTACTGATAGACGGACAACACCACAGTCATGTGGTATATAAACAAGCAAGGGGGCACACACTCATACCCCCTTTGCAGATTAGCCATGGCACTGTGGGACACAGCTTTGACCTACCAAATGCATCTTCAAGCTCAATTCCTGCCAGGAAAACAAAACTGGTAGACAATTTAAGCAGAAACCTTATGGATCCTCACGAGTGGAAACTAAATCCACAAGTCTTCAGCATGATAACAGAGAAATGGGGGAGCCCAGACATAGATCTATTTGCCTCTCCTCAAAATTATCAATTGAAAAGATTCTGCACAAGGACTTATCACAGACAAGCATGGAAAGTGGGCTCCCTATCCTTCAGTTGGAAAAACCTATCAGTTTACGCCTTTCCTCCTCTGCCTCTTCTACCCAAGGTCCTCCTAAAAGTCAGAAGAGAAGCCAAAGATGATATTAATTGCCCCGGACTGGCCCCGCCAATACTGGTACCCAATCCTAAGGAACTTGTCTCAATACCCAGCTTCGACCTTACCTCAAAGACCACAACTACTGTCCCAGCAAAACAATCAGATCCTGCACAATCAACTACAGACTCTGAACCTGGCAGCATGGCTAATCATGTAATCATACAAACAGCACCTCTCAGTAAAGCTGTGGTGGATGTAATTTTGGAAGCCAGAAGGCCTAGTACTAGAAAATCTTATGCTGACAAATGGAAGAGATTCTGTGCCTGGAATCAAGCACAAGGGACTGATACAGCAGAACCACATATTCCTCAGATATTACAATACTTGACTGAGATGCTTGACAAAGGCCTATCTTTCTTATCAATCAAAATCCATGCCTCTGCCATTTCGGCACATTACAATACAGAGCCACCAATCTTTTCTCATCCTTTACTAAAACAGTATCTTAGAGGAGCCAAAAATTTAAGGCCTCCTAGAAGATCACCATTACGTGCATGGGACCTCAATTATGTGTTGGAAAAGCTCAACCTGCCTCCATTTGAACCAGCTGCTACCGCTGATCTAAAGCTCTTATCATGGAAGACAACTCTGCTACTAGCAATTATTTCAGCAAGAAGAGTTTCAGAGCTACAGGCCCTCATGGCTGTAGAGCCTTTTATCATATTTTACCCAGATAGGGTGTCTCTGAGGACAAATCCTACTTTTATGCCTAAAGTGGTTTCCAGTTTGTCTCTTAACCAAACAATTCATCTGCCAACTTTTTATCCAAATCTGCAGAACAAAGGGGAGATAATTCTGCATTCCTTGGACATACACAGACAGCTAAGATTCTACTTGAGCAGGACTAAAGCTCTAAGAAAAACTGAGCAATTACTAGTGTCATATGGTGCAGGGTCAGAAGGAAAGGCAATTTCAAAGTGGATAAGCCATTGCATCCATTTCTGCTACTTACACCATGGTAAACCTGTGCTCAAGGGCATTGGGTCTCATTCCACCAGAGCTGCAGCTACTTCAGCAGCCTTTCTCAGGGGAGTACCAACCAAAGACATTCTAGAGGCTGCTACTTGGAGTTCTGTTCACACCTTTACAAAGCATTACCATTTGCCTCTCTACACTAAGTCCAGGGCAGGCTTTGCCACTGCAGTGCTGCAAGGACTTATAGCCGCACTAATGCTGCTTAGCTCCAGCTTCCCAACCATAGCGTTGGGATTCTACCCAAATGTAATTACCGCAACAGTGAAACACGAAGAACATAGTACAGTTGTGTACACTTACCATAAATGTAGATGTTCAAGAATATTCACTGTTGCAGTCCAGGCCACCCTCGTGCCATCCCCCTGTCATTTTAATGTTTATCTTTCCTTCTCTATCTTCTAAAACCTATGTGGTGTATTTGTTGTAGATGAAGGTAAAGGTTATATTGATGCATGTATATATATTTATATAATATTGCTACCTTTTTGGGGGCACCTGACATCGGGGGAAAGAAAAACTAAAGAAAATGGCGTCGGCTGCATGTTTTATACCCATGACAACCTGACGTCATGGAAGAGAAGACTGCAACCGACGCAGGACCAAAGACTTTGGAATTCAGGCCGACTGCCAGCAGATTACCCAAATGTAATGACTGCAACAGTGAATATACTCGAACATCTACATTTATGGTAAGTGTACACAACTGTACTATGCCTTTATGCCTGTACAATAATTTGGATAGTGAGGCATTGTAGGTTCGGCTTTCACGATGTCAGCAAGCGTTTTGAACTCCAAGAAAAAGTTCAGGGTACTGTCCTTTTCAACAAAATTAAAATGCGAAGCAACACTTTTTTTACATCAAACTGTATAGTTTGACAGGGAAAGGAGAGAGTGAACAACTTATGTCACCTCGCCCGGCCTGGAGAGAGACAGAGATGGTTGTCACAGCTGGCTGATTACCCCTGCTCAGGAGAAGGCTTATATGTTCACAGTGGCAGTAGGACCATGGAAAGTTGGCTTAGTGATCCCTGGATGGTGATGGGAGCACACACATGCCATGGGAAAAGTACAAGATGCCACCTCAGTGAAATAGAGGCTCACATTAGCTGCCATGGGCAAGGTTAGGGACCATAGAAGGAAAACACAATGGCTGCATGTATGAAAGCTTAACACAATCAGCTCTGCCCGCAGCATGATGGAGACTTGGTATATATATCTCCTAAATAGAAAAATGTTTGTATCCTAAAAAGCACAGGTGTGCAGAAAAGCATTTATTGTCTAGTGCTTTAGTGGTATGCCTTTAAAAGCTAATTAAACATTAATTATAATCCAATCATTTAAGTACTGAATAAAAATCACATGACAACTTAACAGTTAAAGTATTAAAAACCTGCAAATAACATTTAAAGAAACACTAATTAAAATGTAAACACACAGCTAGACGGTGAATAAATGGCACATCCCTACATGAAAAAACTATCGCCTTCCAATCTAATTAGTTATTTAATCCATCGGGTTTTAATGTGTTGAACTTTAATATCAGTTCAACTTCCTTCCTTAATAAAATTGTATCTGTACTATATTCATTGCTCACATCTAAGGAAACTTGTAGTAATATGCTAGCCCTAATCATTTCCATATTCTTTTTATTTTGCCTAAATACATCTTCTGCTATTGGATTTTCAAAATATTTATTTTTATGTGTTTAATATGTTCTTGAAATCTTTACTTTAAATTTCATTTTTGTTTTGCTTATTTTGTTTTACCAAAAATGTTGTTGTACCTAAGCTACACTGTCTATGTATTGTATCATATCAGTGTCAATTTACATCTAAAAATTATATAAAAAATAAAAAACTTGCCACCTTTCTAACTGCATATTTATAAACATTACAACTGCCACATTGGAAAGTACCCTGTGGTAGTCAACTATCTTTTTTCTCTCATTCAAAATAACTCTTGACTAAAAACTCCAATTTGAAATTCTAGTCCATTAACTGTTCATCCTCCAGTATTTTCCATTGTTTATATAACAGACTTTCCAATATATTGTTAAAAAAAAAATATTCTGTTGCAAGATAAACAACCTACTTATTTTTACTATCCTTATTCCCTTTCCCATCATTCTTAATTACAACCTTTCATCTATACATAATTTCTCTCTCATCAAAAGCCACTATATGGGTGGCCACGGTGGTGCAGCTGTTAGCGTTGTCACCTCACAGCAATAGGTTCTCTGGTTCAATCCTCGGCTGGGGTGCCGTCTGTATGGAGTCTGCATGTCCTCCCTGTGGTTGCATGGGTTTCCTCCGGGTGCTCTGGTTTCCTCCCACATCTCAAAGACATGCTGTAGGTCAATTGGACACTCTAAATTGGCCCTAGGTGTGAGTGTGTGCCTTCTGTGGAAGGTTGGGTGCAGGCTGGCAACTCAACACCGTAAAAAATCCACTGCCAATCGTGAGTGGACAGATGATCCGCTGTGGCGACCCCTAACCGGGGAAAAAGCCAAAAGAAGAAGATCAGAAGCCACTATATATGGCCACCTCAATTCATTTAGAATAATTGTGTTCACTCCTCCTTTCGGCTGCATCCATTAGGGGTCGCCACAGCGGATCATTGGTTGGCATATCAAGCAGCAGTAGAGTTTTACAGTATTGAGTTGCCAGCCCGGCACCCAGCCTTCCTCAGAAGGGACACACACACACACACACACACACACACACACACACACACACACACACACACACACACACACACACACACACACACACACACACACACACACGGACACATGGACACACACACACACACACACACACACGGACACACCTCAATTCATTTAGAATAATTGTGTTCACTCCTCCTTTCGGCTGCTTCCATTAGGGGTCGCCACAGCGGATCATTGGTTGGCATATCAAGCAGCAGTAGAGTTTTACAGTATTGAGTTGCCAGCCCGGCACCCAGCCTTCCTCAGAAGGGACACACACACACACACACACACACGGACACACACACACACACGGACACACACACACACGGACACACACACACACACACACACACGGACACACACACACACGGACACACACACACACACACAGACACACACACACACACGGACACACACACACACACGGACACACACACGGACACACACACGGACACACACACGGACACACACACGGACACACACACACATACACCTGGGACCAATTTAAAACCTAATTCTAACCCCAAAAATTCTGGAATTGCATATCCTCCCTTCTAAACCCTGTTAGAGAAGACCATCCATGTCCTAACTCAAACTCCTTAGACCATGAAATTGCATCTAATTTCAACACCTTTTGTGTTGACTGCATAGCCAAACTAATCGCAAACTTTCCTATCTTCTCTCCCTCTCATAGTCCCCCATCCACTGCTTTTCCCTCTAACACCCCATCTTTCAGTCTTAAACCTATCCCCACCAGCAGCATAACAAACCTCCTCCTTAAACTAACGCCTTGCTCCTATGCACCAGATAATCTGCCTCCATCTTTCCTTAAGATGGCTGCAGACAGCATTGCCTTCCCCATTTCCATTCTTATCAACAGGTCCATCCAAGAAGTCTACATCCCCTCACTCTGGAAGAAAGCTTTTGTCACCCCTCTCCACAAAGGCAGCAGTAACACAGACACTACTAACTTCCGTCCTATAGCTATTATCTCATCTCTTTCTAAAATCCTTAAAAGCGCATTCATCACCAACTCTTGCCATACCTAACACACAATCATCTTCTTACCCCAACACAACATGTTTGCAGACCTGGCCACAGCACTACCAATGGTCTTCTGTCCTTCCTTGATACCATTAACTATGTTAATGACTCTGGGAAAATCGTATCCACCCTTTACTTAGATCTCTCCAAAGCCTTTGACACTGTCTGAACATCCTCTACTCTTATCTCAGCTTTCCTCCCTCAATTTCTCTCCTTCCTCCTTAGCCTGGTTCACAAGCCATCTCTCCAGTAGACAGCAAGCTGTAAAATGGAAAAATTCCCCTTCATTTCACAACAATCCCTCCAGCATCCCCAAGGCTGTATTCTTATCCCGTTACTTTTCAATATTTTCATTAACTTTCACAAATCCATAAATAATGCTACACTTATCCAGTATGCTTATGATTCCACAATCATCTATACAGCAAACTCCTCCCTCCAAACTCTTTCAAAAAAACCCAAACAGCCTTCTCCAATATCGAAACTTGGATGCTAAACAACCATCTCGCTCTCAATGCTAACAAAACAAAAATAATGATATTCTCTCCTTCGAGGGAGGTGAAGGGTTAGGTTCCTGACCCAGAGACTCCCCAGACTCTGGAATAAACTGCCCATACATGTCAAGCAGAGTGCCTCTTTGGCCCTCTTCAAAAGGAACCTTGATGGTTGGATGGGAGATAGGAAATTCACCCCGGGAATCACGTCAGTCGCCCTGCTAGACAGAGGTCCAGGGAAGTAAATACTGCCAGGGAATTGTTATAGCTAGGCTTGTGTAGGCCCTAGGGCCGATAGCCTAGTACCAACCTATGAACCTGTGAGAAATTTCACCAAACATAAAAGCTCCTTTAAAATAAAAAGCCACAATAACACTCTAATAGATATTTTACCTCACACCAAATTACTTGGAATCACCATTGATGAACATTTAAAATTCTATATCCACATCCAAAATAATATCAAAAAACCCTGTCAAAAACTATGTCTGCTATATAGACAAAATCGACATCTAATTGCTTCTACCAGATGTACTCTTGCCTCCTACTACCTGCTGCCCTCTCTTATGTATGGTGGCCCTCTACTTACTCATCTCCAACTTGGCCTAAAAAACAAGCTGGAAGCCTGCTATAACAAAATCTGTAAATTTGCTACAGGGTCCAAATACTCCAGCCATCACTGCCATTCCCTCCACTCCCTAAACTGGCTTGAGCTTCCTAATTACCTGAAATTCATACAACTCGCCACTTCTCACAAACTCATATTCCAACCCTCCCATCTGCCCCTCTCTTTCATCTATCTTAGCCCCTTACCTCCTCAGTTATACTCTTAGATCTGAAAAAACGAAACCTCTTTAAAATCTATAAACCCCTTCACCCTCCTGGCCAATTACTTCTGTCACACTCCTTAGCTAAATTATGGCATTCTCTCCCCCCTCCCTCTGCTGTACTCACAATCACTCTTAATTTCAAATCTTTCCTCCATTCTTATCTTACCTCAAACTGGGACTGTTCCTGTTCCCTTCCCACCTAAATTACACTGTTGTCTCTTTCAAACCTCTCTTCAATCTCATGTACCATCACCTCTGATCACTAACAGTATTGTTAGAACAAACACTTAACTTGTATAAACACTTTGTCTTGTACTTTTAATTATATTACCTGTATTACTTTTGACTTCATCTTTATTTTAACATTTGTCTTCTTTAAACATATATTCCCTGATTTTGTATTTGTATTTTAAATTGTATAATTATGCTTTTGTATACTGCGTATTCCATACTTTACTTATGTTATATTATGTTAACTACTTTTGGAGCTTTTCTCCCCAGGCCTCCACTGAAAATGGGCTCTGCTTGGCCCAGTGGACTTTCCTGGTCATCAAACTGGAAATAAATAATTAAGAATGTCCAATCCACCTGCAGCATATTCTGGGAATGTGGGAGGAAACCGTAGCACCCGGAGGAAACCCACGCGAACACAACGAAGACATGCAGATGCCATACAGAAGGTACCCCAGAAGAATAGTTCTGTTTACTAAAAATCCTAATCATTCTTTCTGGTTTCATCGCAATACTTAACCTTCAAAGCCTTAAAAATTCACCCTGTGGTAAAGCTCAAAAAATTGACTCAGATGTTGCTATCCAGGCATTTATTTGCCATGTATTTAAGTTTTTAGTTTTTTTTTTTTCAGTTTCACCCCAAAAATTCCAAATGGAAAAAATGAAGTTTGGTGCCAAACTAAGAACCAGGACTCTAAGCCCAGATGCATCTGGCTCTTCAGTATTTGTGAGAGTTATTATCTTAGCCTTTCTTACTCTTCTGTCGAGATTCACTTCAAAGTGGAACTAAGGTATTGGAAGCAAATAGAGAGGGAAAGGTAGTAGAGTGGGGAGAAGCCAAGAATGCATTTCGACTGCAGGGTAGAGATTGCCTTCCCTATCAAGGACTGATATCAGAGTGTAGTCAAAGAGTAAGGAATAAGAGGATTCTAAGTGAAAGACCAGTACTGGTAGAGTTTTTACTAAAGTCTAGACTCAAGCTGCTGTTAAAAAAGGGATAATTAGTAGGACACATAATGTATGTCATGATAACTATAGTAATCAGTCAGAGGAGGTTAGAAAGGATTGAGAAGAGATTGGATAAGCAATTTACAAATAAACAATGGGAGGATATATTTGCGACATCCAAATATGCAGCAAATTCTAGATGATTTAAGATATTTTCTTGAAAGTGTTTACCTAGGTATTTTTTTTACCCCAAGCAGATGTCAGAGAATTTTTCCTCGGGTAGATGCCATATGTTGGAGGTATGAGGGGGAAGAAAGAGGTAATTGGGAACATATTTTTGGGGGGGTGTAATGAGTTGGCAGACTTTAAAAATTCCCTGCATTCTGTCAAAAATATTGGATGAACAAATTGGGAGTAACTAAGGAAATGATTCTTTGAGCTGTGATACAGAATCTGCATTGCCTAGACATAATAAGATTTTGTTGTGTTTAATTGTGGTGGCTTGCCAAAAAAAAACAGTTATTTGAAGACGGAAAACAACGTCTAAACCAACTGTACTAGATGTACTGGATAAAGTAAAAGAGGTAAAAGAAATGTAAGTGGGACCTTTAGAAAGGGGTAGGCGCAAATTACACAAAAACAATGGGAACTGCGGGAACAATACATGCAGAATAATGTTTTGGAGGAGGAATGAACTTAAGGGAAGGCAGGAATTGAATGAGCTATGTAATGTTTGATAGGCAGTGACTGTATAGAAGATTACATATAATGTATAGTGTTTGCAAATGAAAATGTATTAATATGTTTTATTTTCATTTATATAAATGCATGATTGTCTAAGTTGTAAGTGATAATTCAGTAAAGATATTTCTTTATAAAGAAAGGTTTACTTTGTCATCTGTTTGTCCATGGGCCTCCTTTCTACTTAACCTGTAGTCAGTTTTTCAAATTGTTTTTGCATATCTGTTCGCCTAGACTCCAGGTGGGTTCTTCTTGGGGTCTCACTTTTGTTGTAGGAAAACTTGTACTTTTTCCATTTGAATCAGCTCATCTAGCTGAATTAAAGTTCTTCACTTGGAAAACAGTGTTGCTCATTGCTCTGACATCTGAAAAAGTGTACCTGAAATACAAGACATTGTGGTGAATCAACCCTGTCTCGTTTTTCATAAGGAAATGGTATCTTTGAGAACAAAAACTTCATTTATGCCTAAAATTATTTCAGAGTTTACTTTGTGTCAAGCTTTTCAGTTATTTATTTATTTTTGGATCTGGAAAAAAGGCGGGCAAAAGAATTCTGTATAGTCTGAATGTCTGCTGACAACTCCAGTACTGTACTGTCAACACTGAAATGGAGACTAAAGCATCGGTCACATTTGTGAAATATAGCTTTGCAAGAAAAAGTGACTGAAAAAGTACTGGACTTTGTTAAACTTGTAGGTGCACTGTAAAGTGTATAACTCACATTATTTCATTAATGTTTAAAAGTGCACTGAAGGGAAAAGTAACTAAAGTAAAACAATATTCCAATGCAAGGAAATAAAGATTTTAAGAAGTACAAGCAGATTTCTGGTATCTACACCATATTAGAATCATATTTTAGGAAGAAAAGAAACCTAAGGATTTGGGTAAACTGTTGGAGAGGGTGGAGTTTTCCTTTAAGAGATGGTATATTTCCATATTGATAAATAGAACTATAAGTGAAGGTCACATCCCCACCTTATGGAAAGTCTCCCATGTTATCCCCCTGCATAAAGGTGGACACTCCATTGAGCTATCAAACTATTGCCCTACTCTCTCCATTAGCTAAGATTATGGAGAAATGTATCCACAGGCAATTACTCCACCACTTAATTGAAAACAATTTACTTTCCAACTGTCAACATGGTTTCAGACCCTCACACAGCACTACCACTGCCCTCCTTTCCTTTACTGATTACATTAACAATCAACGAAAAATAAATAATCTTTCTTCTGCTCTGTTTATCGACCTGTCTAAAGCATTTGACATGGTAAACCACCAGATTCTCATAAACATACTAAAATCTCTGTCATTAGACCCACTTTCCATAAAATGGTTCCAATCCTACCTTGACAAACGACAGCAAGCAGTACTATGGCATAACACTCTATCCACCCATCTACCCGTTACCTTAGGTGTCCCTCAGGGGTCCATACTTGGACCTCTCCTCTTCTCCATATTTATAAATTACCTTCATCTGGCTATCCCCCAAGCTACTTGCATACAATATGCTGACAACACCACACTACTATGCTCAGCTACATCCTCCCAAGACCTTCACTCTCTCACCCAGAAGGTATTCAACATAGTAGAACAATGGTTCACTCAGCATTGCCGCCTTCTGAACCCAAAGAAAAGCAAACGCCTCCTCTTCACTCCTACTCAAAAGTCCTCTCCCCTTCATTTCTCTGTGATATCCAGCAATGGTACCATAATATCTCCAGACTCTACCACCAAACTTCTAGGTGTCACCATCGACAATAATCTGAACTTCAACATCCATATCAACAATACTATAAAGACTGTCAACAAAAAAATCGGCACTCTCTATAGGATTAAACCCTTCCTTTCTCCTACTGCCAAAATTACTATAGCGCACACTCATTTGATCTCAACCCTCCTTTACGCTTCTCCTATTTTTACTAATCTATCCAAGACTATCTTCAGCAAATTGGAATCATCCTATAATAACATTGCAAGATTTGCAACAGGAAACCCTTTTAGAACACACCATTGTATAAATCTAAATCAGCTTGGATGGTTAGAACTACAACACCTGATTAAATTTCACCAGCTAACCATTGCCCACAACATTCTTTACAGACCTTCTAATACTCCTAGTTTATCTTGCCTTATCACCCCTTATAAAAATCTGAAGTCTTTACGCTCATCACACAAATTTCTTGTACACACCTCTAAATCTAATAACAGGGCTGGGGATTCTCTCTTCTCTAATACTGTAGGTAAATCCTGGAATCTTCTCCCTAATGACCTCTCCTCACTCACTTCCTTATCACTCTTCAAAAACAGACTTAAACTATACCTCAGATCATACTGGCTATGCCCCTGTACCAAACCAGACTAGTCATCTATCTCTTTAATCTTGACCTTGCCTATCCTGTGCTTACTATCCACCGTTACATCTTCCTTCTTATATTTTTCTCATGTCTCCCTATTTTACACTATTTCACTCCTCTTTACATACATTTTTTTCAAGTAAATTCTTAGTAACATCACCACAAAACTAACTTCCTTTCTCTACTATTGACTTTACCTGTTATGATGTCACTGTACCTTTCAATTTGCACTGTTTATGACTCTTGTCCTCTTTTCACACCCTGTGCTAACCTCTATACTTTACTGCACGTTACCATTGCTTGGTTATTTTTATTACATTTTTACTATTTTTGCTATTTTTTCTTACAAATGTTTTGCTTTTTGTTGTTTGTAATTTGTAATTGTATTTTATTCATGTCTTGGAGCTTATCTCCCCGGGCCTCTACTGAAAATGGACATATATCCAGTTAGACTAGCCTGGTCAACAAATGTAAAATAAAAATAAAATAAAAAATATTCAGTGAGCTGTAATAGCTTTTTTCTCCAGTCAGCAAGTTGTCTGGACAACTTGTATGCAGTCCACATGCACACATATACATGTATGTATGTGTGTGTGTGTGTATTTATGTATATATATATATATATATATATATATATATATATATATATATATATATACACACACACACACATACACACAAACATATATACGTGTGTATATATATATTTATGTATATGTATATATATATATATATATATATATATATATATATATATATATATATATAAATATAAATGTCTCTCTCTCTCTCTCTCTATATATATATATATATATATATATATATATATATACACACACACACACACACAGTATGTATGTATGTGTGTGTGTATGTAATGTATTTGGAGGTGTCTGTTCTGCAGTGTTGCATGGGTTAGTAGGTGACACTTGCATGATTACTTCTAACTGCACTGTGTATGAAGGCATGCTAGTGAAGAATTAATGTGCTTTTGCTCAGTGTGGCAATTACTTATTTCTGAGTCACATTTTATCACTGTAATACTGAGTGCTTGCCAGCAAATCTCTTCTAGTGCCACAGCAGTATTTTTATCTTGACTCCAGTTTGTATGCTTGATATGTGTATCGAGAGAGTGCCTGCATTTGTGCTTCTTGAAGACCAGTAGATTGTAACCTGACAGTCGCATTTTTAAACCTGTGAACCTACCAGTGTGCATCTGCAAACTACTGACAAACTAGATAGTCTCCTTTTGCCAGCAGTTAATATAGAGGACTATGCGGGTTGGAGATCCTAACCGACCTGCGTGTTCAAGACACGGATGCCAAGAAATTCACCTTAAGAACGAAGTTCAATAAGTGAATCTTGGCATCTGTGTCAAGTACACATAATAGTAGGCTAGGATCTGAGACCAGATCATAATTCTTTGTATTGCATGCAGCTTTGTCTTCTCTATGTACTGCTAGTGGCTTTCAAAGCCATAAAGCACTTAGCATTTGCTGTCATTAAGACAATATAACACAGTCTCTTATGTTTACATTATCTTTCCATGCCTCTCAACTCTACAAATTATTGCCTCATGAGTTTGTGTTCCTTTGGATAAATTACCGAGGACTGAATTTGTAAAATGACACAAACTTGAATTTGGCTTTCTGTCCTTCAAAACCTGCAGGCAAATCTACATCTGTTAGTCTGGCAGGAAGTTAGGAAACTTTACCAATGAACATCAAGCAGACGCAAATGTTTTATTCTGCTGTTGTCATTTGCTGGTCAGTTTTTGCAGAATTGACTGCCTAGCAGTAGACCTGACCTTAACAACTAAAGCAGGGAGTGCTTAACAGTTGTTAGGAATGGGTCTCTCACCATTCTACAACTTAACTGACTTGTCTTTTTCTGAATATCTGAGTGTAGTCACCTTGCTACATGCACTACATGTATGTTAAGTGCAAATGAAATTTAGCTTTATAAACTAGTGAAGGCTGTGATGAATGTTCTTGATCTTGTATTGAAACAAATGCGCAGAAGAAAATTGGTAGTAAAACGTAGGCAGAGTTTTTATTAATGGCAACCTCAGTTTGAATGAATCTTGGACACATTGTTCTTATAGTAATTTGTTGCAGACAACACTAAAATGTTATATTGCTTATGAATTCAGGATAGTATGTTTTTGTTGAAAAGTGCAATTTGTTGGTTTTCCTGCTTTATACAGGCATTTCATAATTGTGTGCAGGAATCACATGTGCTATAATACATTACTATTAACAGCAATGGATAGATGTCTTGCTGTAGTTTCACAAAGCAAATATGTTTTCTTTTGAAGCCTGTAGTATACCACAATTTAGGAAGCATTTCTCAGATGTTAGGCCACCCTGATGTTTTGCTTTTCTAAAAACTTACTGGAATAAGTATTACTTTTCTATGCCCACATAAAATGCACACATGCCTTTAGAGTTTAGACAGGCAGAAGCTAAATTCTAAATCTGTTAAACATTTAAGAAGTTGTAGAGCTAGTCATAAAATTTGCCCCAAGCAATTTTGTGTGTGTGTGTGTATATGCGTGCACATTTTTTTTCAATTGACTTTTAAACAGAATAAGGCAAAAATAAATGCACATTTCATTGTGATCCTAGTTTGGAATGCATGTTTGTGTTTGCAGATTGTGTAGCATGTGTGGACATATATATATATATATATATATATAACATATACATACATACATATGTATATATATATTTTTTTATTTATTTATTTATTTTTATGTATGTATGTAAACACACACGCACACACCTCCACTGAAATAATCTTATGCATAAGTTATAATGCTTTACTAATGAAGGAAGTTATTCTTTATGGTCTTATTAGACCTCTTTATAGGTAGAACTTTGTAATAAAGCAAAACTCTTTATCATTGTTTTAAATATACATTTTAATAATCATGTGCAAAGAATGCAGTCACTACATAAACTATATTGGTGTGGTAAGCCATGCATAGCTGTAAAATCTGGGTAATGAGCACTCTGTATTCTGCTTCTCATGTAGCACTGTTTCTTTGGGTTATTGTGTTTTATCATTTACTTGATAAACTAGGTAGATGTTCTTTCCTCATACGGACCTTTTTAAGATGCAGCTAAGACTGTGCAAATATGGGTATTAGAACAAATAAAGCACCCTGTGCAGTCTGTTAAAGCAGTTCGAGAACAAGAGTTAGATGGAATGTGAAGAAAATAAGACCTGAAACTGTGCCTTATAATCAACACACAACAGAGCCAGACTATAATAAAAGTATTTGGTTAGTTCTTATGACAGTGACTAGGTTGAGGTAATGACACAAGCAAAGTTTAACACATTCAGTCTTAAACGCCACCTTCTGAAAATAAGCAGTATATTTGCTGATTCACTAACATATCTTGTCCTCTTACTGGTCAGCTTCTTGTCATAGTTTCCTGTAAGAATTTAACCACAGAGTCCATAGGTTACTGATTTGTGGACCCATGTGGAGGTTCTTGAAGTGGATTTTTCAATCCATGCTTTTGAGATGAAATCCCCATGGTCTGACAGTGTCACTTATGCCAGCTAGAGACAGGGAACTTGGTTTTTCCATGTCTGGAGAATCGTTAGGATTTGGCTTTGCACCACCCTGTTGAGAGTTTTTTCACTAGTAATAGCAGTTGCTAGGTATTAGATTTTGCATTTCTTTGTCCACCTTTGCTTCAGCTTGACAGCTTGTATTCATCATAGCAATTGAGTGAAATGTGTGAAGCCATGCAGTCGCATGAACAATGCTTGATAAGATGGATTTTTAACAACTTTTATTGAATTATCAGATGTGACTTGGGCAAACTTACATTTATATAAAAGTAATCAAACCATATTAACAAGTTCACATTTACAAACATTTTTCGTCGCATATATTGTTGTACACAATATAATCAGTCTAACATTACATAAACTTAATCCTCACAAAAATACACCAAAAGACCAGTAAAACTGATAAAAAATATATATCCGCAGTCAAGGAAATACAAGTCAAGGTGGATAATTAATAAGTAAAATCACTTTTAATACTATATAAAATAAAAAAATCAAATCAAAATTGAATCCACAAGTTCACAATAATAAGTAAAATCACTTTTAATACTATATAAAATAAAAAAATCAAATCAAAATTGAATCCACAAGTTCACAATACATCAAGCGCTTTTGTCTCTGTAATCAGAGACTTTATCAAGAATGAATTTCATGGGCTCTTTCAAATCTTGTACAACTTGTAGTCAAGTTCACATCAACCCTTAGACAGGAAAAAGAGGTAAACCCTTCCCACAGAAGGAGGAGGATGACTCTTCAGATGTGTAGTATTTGTATCTCTTTGTAACCCACTTTCAAAATTACTCGTGTGGCCATTTGATTAGTTGAATGTAATCTTAGTAACTGCAAAATACAGTTACCTCCCACTCTGTTTAATTTGAATGTGCTGCCATTAGATAACTGAAGCAAGTCAATGAAATGTAATAAAAAGTGCTTATAATTTGGATCATAGATCTCTATAAATATACCTTCAACTAAAGGAATCACTTAAGTAGTCTGATGCACTTGACTGAAAATTTAGCAGGACATGCAGATTCATAATGCATCCAGAATGCCTTTCTACTGTCCACAGGGTGCAGAAATATCCAACTCCAAGAAAAAGTTGCTGTACAATAATGGTATTTTAAAAAGACAATAAATATATTTTTAAATCAGGTGTATAATACTAGAAAGACCTTAGAAAGATTACCAGTAACAAGTCTAAAGTGAAGTGAAGGAATTTAGCTAAACTGTTTAAAATCCTGCAAAATCGTGCTATTACAGTATTGCTTGGAATTTGCCAGTAAATTTGGGTGACACAACTGTAGCCATTAGATTGTTAAATGTCAGTTTATTGAGTCCCCAAAAAGAACAATATGAAAGAATGCTCAGGTTATTAATCAACTGCATTTGTTTTCCTTGCTGAGGAGGCAGTGCTCAAGATCTTGCAATCTAGACTTATTCAGTATACAGATCGAGAACGCAGGATGAACAAGTTGGTTTTAGAAGGGGCAGAAGCAGCAGAGATTAAATTGAAAACATCAGTGGATAACAGAGAAAGAAAGTAAGATGTCCTTTGTGTTTCACTGTTGCAGTCATCACCTGTGGGTTATCCCTGCTGTGGTAGCCCTCGGCCAGCCCGAATACCAGAGTCAATGTTTTTGTGCACCGGCTGCTGTCACCTGTAGTCTGACTTAGGGTCATCAGTACTATAAAGCAAGGCAGCTGACGTCATTACATCAGTCTTTCTTGCCATGGAGCACATAGCAGAAGCAGTTTGAACGAGTGCCAGTCGGTCGCCACCAGAAGTTGAATTTCAAAAGAAAACGTATAAAGCCAAGTACCCAGTTGGGGACCCTTTTTTCTTGGTCTAACCAATGTCCGAAAAAGTCGACAATTGTCTTGCTTGTGCTAAACAGATCCCACACCGAGACTTTCATTCTTACTGCATGACTTGTTTACACCCAGACCACGAAGTCCCTCATTGCTGGTTCTGTACCCTCTTTAATGCGAGAACCATTCGCCATAGAGCTCTTTTTGTAGACAATTATTTTCGTATTCCATCTTCGAATTCCGATAGATATGGCGTCCATCAGCCAACAATCCACTGACATTCAGAAAAAAACGTAAAGATAGAGACAGGCCTCACAAAGCTAAGCCTTTCGATGATGCTACCCTAAGCAAGTCATCAGTTCACCGGAATTCAGTGAGGTGCTTTCACAGCCCCTGATCCCCGACTCACTTTCTATGCAGGCCTCTGATGAGACCATTTCGGAGTCTGTTATGTCGCAGAAATCCACTTCGTCTTCAGCGCCTTTGGCTGTCTCTGCCTCAGTTGTGTCCGGAGGTACGACGCAGGCACTGGCTTCCGAGGAGGCCGTTCACACTACCGGTTCTAAACAAAAAACAATATCTTCTTTTCTGACTACCGCTTCTCCGAGACCGATGGATTCTCTGAGGCCTCCAGGCTAGGACACTCCTAGGAAATCTGCTTCTAGCCACTGTCTTGCTACTGCTCACCCACCCCAAGCTCAAATGCTTAAAACGGCGGAGGATCTCATTTCTCTTATCTGAGGTACTCAAGCCCCCACTCCAAAAAGGAAAAGGGTGCATTCTCCAGAAATTATGACAGACCAAGAGTCTGAGGAATCTAATTATTCTACCTTTGAAGAGGAACAGCAACCCTTAACTGTTTGAGGATTTAGATGCAGAGAAATCAATCCCCTCTGCCTCCTCTCCAGAGGACCTCTCCTTTGGGGAAACCCTTCACTCCCTCAGGGAACATTTTCAGTGGGAATCCCAGGACTACTCAGTGAAAGAAACGACTTAGAGAGTTGCTGGATCTGCCCCAGCATAGACCCCTGGCCATCCCACATATTCTAGAAGTGGTGGATGATGTTTTCCTTGAATCTAGTTTAGCCCCGGATGCCCTGCCTCCTGCTCCAGCTAAATCTGGCAGGTACTACAGAGTACCGAATTCTCCCAAATACCTGTACAGGAACTCTGCTGCAGACCCTGAGGTCATTACACAGGGACCCAAAGGAGCTAAGACTAGTTCTGCCAAAAATCCTCTTCCTTCTGACAGACTCCAGAGCTCTGGACAGATGGGGTAAGAAAGTATACACCTCTGCAACCTTAGCTATCAGAGCACTCAGTTGTCAGTTCCATATGTTGAAATATCAACAACACACTTTGGAACAATTAAAACAGAAAATTGCTACCTCTCCTGACATTGCCCACTCTAAAGAGCTGGCAGAATTGCTACACTCATAGGTAGGTACTAGGCTATTGGCCCAAGGGCCTCTGTAAGCCTAGCCAGCAAGAAAGTTGCTTGTCAAGTAGCCAAACACTCATTACAGTGTGGATATGATACCCTAGAAGCCTCTACCAGGACGGCAGTGACAGGATCTGTTATTAGAAGATGTGCATGGCTGAAGGAACAACCTTTTCCCGATCATGTCAAGTCTAAACTCATTGATGCAGCCCTAGACAAGAAACAGCTGTTTGGGGAAATAGCAGAAGAGATACTTAAAAAGTTGGAAGACAAAGCAAAATCTATGCAGACAGTAAAAGATTTCTTTCAAGTTCATCCGCCCAGATTCAGCAGGAACATTCCCTCTAAGCACTGAGCCTTCCCTGCACCCAGCAGGCAGGGCCAAAGTAAGCCTCCCGGGGGACAGGACATCCAGGCCCCTATCTCAGGACCAGCAAAGAAACAAACTGTGGACCACTTCCACCTGTAAGGCCGGTAGTTCTAACCCACGCTTCTAGGGTAAGCACTCACAATGACTCACCCTGCCCTCCTTTCACTCATCTAAAACTAGGAGGCAGGCTCACCCTCTTCAAGGACAATTGGGTCCATATAACTAAGGACCAATGGGTATTAAAAATCATTTCTCAGGGATATAGATTCTGCTTCAGCGAACTCACAATTCCAAGAGGTTACCCAGACTCTCCCCAAACCAGTGGGCAAAGGCATTAAAATAGGTAAAATCCCTAATTTCCCAGGGGGCAGTGGAACCTTTTCCTCCAGATCAAACAGGAAAAGGTGTTTACAAATTTTCTTTCCACACCCTTCCAACTCCAAAAGGGTTCCCAGATCTACCTCCAAACCAATGGGCAGAGGTGCAAAATGAAGTCCTTTCCCTGCTCTCTATGATGACAATAGAGCATGTTCCTGCAGAACAGAAAGGCCAAGGTTTCTACTCTAGGACTTTTTCTGGTACCCACAAAAGAGGGCACTTGGCGCCCCATCCTGGATCTATCCATACTGAACACCTCCCTGGTTATCCCCAGATTCAAAATGCTAACCTTACAGCAGCTCCTGTCTATGCTTGCACCAAATGCCTGGCTGGTGATACTAGATCTAAAAGATGCCTACCTCCAAATCCTCATCAGGGAATCGTGCAGAAAATTCCTGCTCTTCAGAGCAGGCAGTTAGTACTTTCAGTTCTCTGCATTGCCCTTTGGCTTATCAACTGCTCCCAGAGTATTCACCAAATGCTTGGCCCCAGCTATAGCATTCTGCAGATAGAGAAATATACAGATTTACCCTTACCTGGATGACTGCCTCATTCAGGTGAACAGCAAAGAAAAGTTGCTCCAGGATCTTCACTTTGTCAAAAAACGTCTAGCTTCCCTAGGGTTCACCATCAACGAGAAAAAATCAAAGCAAAACCCCACCAGGAAAATTGTTTTCTTGGGAGCTGTGCTAGACACAGCTACCCAAATGGCCTTCCTATCCCCAGAAAACCAGAGTTTCCTGCCTCTCTACTTCAACCGGCTGGCTTCCACAAGTCACCTCACTACGAGGAAGTTCCTGCAAGCCCTGGGATACGTGGCATCTTGCTTCCTTCTCATCCCTTTCGCCAGGCTTCACATGATTAAGCTTCAGTGGTACTTAAAGAACCTTTGGTGTCAGCACTCTCAGCCCCTAGAGATTATTCTCCCACTGATCCCTTGCATAAGGGACGAATTTCTCTGGTGGGCGGAGGCCTGTGCCATGAACAAGGGTCTTCCCTTCATCCTCTGCCCTTCCGGCCAGACAATCACCACCAATGCCTCAGACATAGCTTGGGGTGCTCATCTAGCAGGCAGGTGTACCTAAAGCCTTTGGAATGTCCAGCAACTTCACTTGCACATCAACCAAAAAGAAATGATGGCAGTACAAAATGCTCCGACTTCCTTCCAACCCCATCTCAGGCCAGTGGTGGTCCTTATAAAAACAAACAACACCACAGTAATGTGGTACATCAACAAGCGGGGGGCATCCAATCTTACCCTTGTGCAGGTTAGCCATTAGTCTGTGGCTTACAGCCACCTCTATGAGGCTACACCTAATTGCCCAGTACTTACCAGAGATCAACGACACACTGGCTCGTCACCTAAGCAGAAACTTACTGGACCCCCATGATCTAGATCTAAAAGAGAAAGAATGAATGGCAGCTCCACAGAGAAATCTTTGCCTTGCACCTCAATTACCAGCTGCACAAATTTTGTACCAGGGAGTGTCACATCCTAGCGTGGAAGGTGGATGCCTTAACCTTCTCCTGGAGCTCCCTCTTTGTGTACGTATACCCTCCTCTACCCTTTCTTCCCACGGTTATGATCAAAATAAGATAGGAGAGACCAACTCATCACTCCAGATTGGCCCAGACAGCATTGTTACCCCTTACTATGCAATCTGACCTCTGACAGCCCTCCAAGCTGCTTCCTCTAAGGTCAGACCTCTTGACCCAGGAGAGGGGGAAGGTACGGCACCCAGACCCACAGACTCTCAAATTTTCAGCTTGGCTCGTATACTAAAAGCTAACAGCAAGGCACTGTTAAGCAGACTGGCCCTGGACATCATCACAGAGGCCAGAAGGCCCAGCACAAGAAAATCTTATGCAGGAAAATGGAAAAGATTCTGCTCTTGGAAGCTATCAAAGGGGGGGGGGGGCAGTACCTCCCAACCTTCCATCCCTCTCATCCTGGATTACTTAGCAGAGTTGCTCAATAGTGGCCTCTCCTTCTCTATTAAAATCCATGCCTCGGCCATCTCTGCCCATTATGATTCAGACCCAACCCTATTCTCTCATCCTTTAATTAAGCAGTTCCTCAGAGGGGTTTCTAATATCAGGTCTCCCAGAAGACCTCTTAATCCACCCTTGGACCTCAATTATGTGTTAGAGAAACTAACCTTACCCCCTTTTGAACCTGCCAGTTCTACAGAATTGTGCCCAAGGTGGTATCTGATGTGACCCTTAACCAGGCCATACACCTTCCCACCTTCTTTCCCAATCCTCAAAACAAGGGGGGAAGAATTCTAGACTCACCTAGACATGCACAGACAACTAAGATACTATCTGGACTGCACTAAGCCATTCAGAAAAACTGACCAGCTTCTTGTAAGCTTTGCCCCAGGGGGAGAGGGGAAGCCCATCTCCAAACAAACCATTTCCAAATGGATGTCACACTGTATCTATTTTTGCTACAAACTACATGGGAAACCCATCCCTAGGTCAGTCCGTACCCACTCCACTAGGGCAACCTCCAGTTCCACTGCTTTACTCAAATGAGTACCTACCAGGGACATATTGAAAGCGGCCACCGGGATCTCTGTCCATACCTTTACAAAACATTACCATCTACCTCTCTTTTCGAAGTGTAGGGAAGGACATGTACCTCTCTTTTCGAAGTCTAGGGCAGGGTTTGCCTCTGCAGGGCCTCCTGACCCATACCTAGGACTCTATATATCCTTCCATCCTTTACCTCAGCCTTGGGAATCCTCCCACAGGTAATGACTGCAACAGTGAAACACAAAGAACGTAGTACAGTTGTGTACACTTACCATAAATGTAGATGTTCGAGTGTATTCCCTTTTGCAGTCTTGGTTTCCTGCCCTCCATTCCCCTTTTTTTCACATCTTCCACACTTCTCTCTCTTTCCCTTGTGCTTCTGATGGGTTAGGGCAAGAAAAACTGATGTAATGATGTCTGCTGCCTTGCTTTATAGTACTGACGACCTGACGCCAGGCTACAGGCGACAGCAGCTGGCGCACATAAATATTGACTCTGGTATTCGGGCCGGCCGAGGGCTACCACAACAGGGATAACCCACAAGTGATGACTGCAACAGTGAATACACTCTAACATCTACATTTATGGCAAGTGTATACAACTGTACTTTCCAGAAATACATTTACTTGTACTTTGGTGACTGCTCTAAAATCTTTGTCTGTGTGGATCATAACAACTGAGACAAGTTCTTAGAGAAATGGGACACCAGGTCCCTTTATTTGCCTCAAGAGGAATATATATGCAGAGCAAGAAGCAACAGCTAGAACTAAATATGGAAAAAAATGATTGGTTCATGAGTGTGAAAACAGTGTGAGAAGGCCATATATTATAACCCTACTTATTTAATGTACATGTTAAAGATTCCATTAAGAGTTTTGGTTTAATCGGATGCAAATCTCAAAATTTCAGGGAGAAATGTTAACAATATCAGATATGCAGATGATGCCACCCTGATGACTGAAAGTGAGAAAGAGCTGAAACATCAATTTGTGAAAATAAAAAATGTAAAGTGTAGGTTGCTGTTCAACATAAAAAAAACTGTCTAATTATGCTATATCAGTTCTTTTTAAGTAGGTGGGAGTAAGAAATGGAGGGATGTGACTGAGCTTCTCAGTGACTCCCTCGATCATAAAATTCATGAGAATCTGTTTATCAGTGGAACGTCATAGCAGATTTTGATGCATCTCAAAGGTTGCGGCAGGTGGTGATAGCAGCCATGAAATTAAGACTCTTGCTTCTTGGAAGGAAAGCTAGGGGAAATCTAGATAAGATTTTAAAGAGCAAAGACATTGCATTATCAGCCAAGATCAGTAGAGCAAAGCTGTAGTTTTCCCAGTTATAAAATGTGGCTGTTCAGCAAGCCTGGGCAGTGGCTAAGCGATGCTTTTGAGCTATGGTGTTGGAAAAACATTCGAGTTCTGTGGTTTCTAATATCAGATAAAACTATTCGCTGTAAGGTCTGACAGTAAAAGAAAAACTCATATACTTTGGTCACATAGTGGAAAGACAGGATTCTCTAGAGATGTTGATTCTGGGAAAGATGGAAGGCAGTAGAAGGGGGCAGCAGAGGCTAAGATGTAGTCAGCATTGCTGAATAATGAATATGTATTTGCAAGAACTTTAAAAAGCCATGATTCACAGACTGTGTAGAGTGACAAAATCCTTTTTCATGAAGAGACAAACCAGGTGTGCCAGAATCCTTGATATCACAGAGTTAGACTCAACTGAACAATTAAACAGCAATAATTCTAATAATCACCTTTTGACAGTGTGTGTGAAGGATTTTTCCACTTCTAAAAAATGTAACTATTCAGACTTTGCTTTTGAGTGAATCTCGCCAGTTATCTGCAAGTGCTGTTTCACCCAGTGCTGAGCAGTGATTATTACATCATGGACACCCCCTTCTGAAAATACCCCTAAGTAGGAGACTTGATCAGTTAAATGTATTTTTAGCAAAGTTAA